>NC_092788.1:34285780-34300780 GCF_047496795.1 Chiloscyllium punctatum
CCATTGCAGGGAAGCCGGTGTCCCAGTCCACCCCCATCAAATGGAAGAAGGGGATGGATCTGACAGCGTTGAGCAAAGGCCTGGACGAGAAAGGCCGCAAGCGAGGCCATCGCAGCTTCTTCGCCTGGTTCACCGAGCACAGGAACCCCACCACTGATGAGATTGCTGAGGTATGGTCTTCCTGGTGTGGGTGTGTCTCTCTCTTCCTGGAGGCAGTGTTCAGTAAGCTGTGGGTGAGCACCTCCTGAGATTCGGCAGCAGCATGAGAGTTGGGTCAACTCGGGAAGGCCTGCGATTTCTGACTGATTTCCCTCTGTCGTGAGGGTAGGTTTGGAGTGGTGAGGGCGATGTGCAAAGGTTTCAGCTCCAAGCCCAGTAACATCGTGTGTGGTGATTGCTGATCCTGCCGTTGTGTGAATACCCATGTTCATATACTGCCCCACATGTGCTCATTCGCACATTAAGCATTCACTCCTCCCCCGTGTCTCTCTGTCTCTCCCCCTCCCCCTCCCCCCCCATGTCTCTCCCCCCTCCCTCCCCCCCCATGTCTCTCCCTCTTTCCCCCCTCCAGTGTCTCTCCCTCCTCTCAAAAATCCCTCTCACCCTCCCTCTCTCCGCCCGCCTCTTTTCCCCCCCCTCCGTCCCCGCCCTCCATCCCCGCCCTCGCCCCCCGTCCTACCTCAATAGCTGATCTTCTCATGGACTCAGCTCCACTTACCCACCCGCTCACCACAACCTTAGAATTCTCTTACCGTGCAAACTTCACTCTATCTTTGCCTTAAAATCTTTCAGCCGGGTAGCGCCTCAACTGTTGGTGGCACGGTGGCGCAGTGGTTAGCACTGCTGCCTCACAGCGCCAGAGACCTGGGTTCAAATTCCCGCCTCAGGCGACTGACTGTGTGGAGTTTGCACGTCCTCCCTGTGTCTGCGTGGGTTTCCTCCGGGTGCTCCGGTTTCCTCCCACAGTCCAAAGATGTTGCAGGTTAGGGTGGATTGGCCATGCTAAATTGCCCGTAGTGTTAGGTAAGGGGTAAAATGTAGAGGAATGGGTCTGGATGGGTTGCGCTTCGGCGGGTCGGTGTGGACTTGTTGGGCGAAGGGCCTGTTTCCACACTGTAAGTAATCTAACTGCTTCACTGGGCAGGCAATTCCTCAAATTCACATCCCTTTTGGTGAAGACGTTCCTATCGGCTCCCCTTTATTTGGAGGCTGCGCCCCTTGTTCTCATTTCACTCTCCAGTGGAAACCACCCCCCCCCCCCCCCCCCCCCCCCCCCCCCCCCCCCCCAAGCTCTACCTTACCTATTCCCTTTTATATGTTTCCATAACGATCCCCCATCGTTCTTCCCCGTTCCAGTGAGAAAAGTCCCAGTCTACTCAGTCTCTCCCGATACGACTCCGAATCTGCTTCCTCCGTTGTGCCTCCAGTGCCCAGTCCACCCAGCAAAGGTGGACAGAGCGGGTGGACTAGATAGGGGGGCCAGGATGGGTCAATAACGTGGGACATAGACTTAAAGGAAGAGGTGTGGCGGAGAAATGTTCTCACCCAGAGGGTGGTGGGAAGCCTGGAGCACGTTCTCCCAGAGGGTTGAGTTTTGTAACATCTGAAGCAGTGTTTGGGTCCTCGCTGGCGAATCTACTCTGTCCTGTTTCTGTGACCCCTCAGGTTCTAAAGGACGACATGTGGCCAAATCCTCTGCAGTACTTCCTGATCGCTGAGAGCGAGAGTGGGGAAAATGGGCTGGATGACAGGTGAGCAGAGAAACCTCTTGCTGCCATTGTCTGTTTTTTTTTTGTTTTAAAAAAAAACACCCCAAGCTACTGCGACCAGGCGAGAACTTGATGCAGAACTCCCCTGAGAAAGGCAGGAGTGTCCCTTCCCTAGGAAGGCAAGGAAAGAGAGATAGAGGTGGGGGAGCACCTGTTACAGGGCCAATGGTAATAGAATGACCTGCAGATGTTTCAGAGAAGCCTCTTCAACCGGTGAGAGGGGAGAGTGTGGGACTCGCTCAGGCAGCGGGGGGGGAGGTCAGTTTGTGGGTCGTGAGGGGTGGTACGTCATAGATTCATTTTAAAAAGTCCCCAGGCTCCACAGTTTGGGCACTCCCCTCTGAACCCTGACCCCGTCTGTGACCTCTGAACCTCCTTTTTCTTTCCTGTTGCAGTGATGAAGAGAATGGGGATGACTCGGTGGTGATTGTGGACGAGGACGAAGATGAGGACAACGAAGATGAGGACGACGACGTGCAGGAAATAGTCGATGAGGATGACGATGACGAGGACGATGGTTAGTCGGCTCTGAAAGCCTGCGCCGGGGTCGGGGGGGGGGGGGGGGGGTAGGGGAACCGAACCAAAGCTTCACCACCTCCCCCAAACCAAACTGTGTTTGGCCCTTATCCCTCCAAACGTTTCCTATCATGAGCTTGTCCAAATGTTGTAAGTGTACCCGCATCCTCCACTTCCTCGGGACATTCATTCCACACGCAAACCACTCTCTCTTTAAACAAGTGAAATTGCCCCTCATGCCCTTTTTAAAAATTTTTCTCCTCTCATGCTAAAAATACGGCCCCTAGTTTTGAACTCCCCCCTTCCTTGGGAAATGACCCCTTGTCATTCACCTTCTCTACGCTGCTTGTGATTTTTAAAGCCTCCTAGGATCACCCCTCAATCTCCTACGCTGCAGTGAATAAATGTTCCAGTCTGAGGGCGTGCTTGCTGAACATCTCCTTAACTACTCTCCCTGTGACGCAAACTTCAAAGAATGATGTTCCTGAGCCCCTAGGTGTCTCTCCTACAACACTACACAGGGCACTGCCATTAACCTGTACAAGTCCTGCCCTTCTTTGGATTACCTCGCCTTTATCAAAATTAAACTCCATCTGCCGTTTCTCAGCCCACTGACCTGATTGATCAAGATTTCTGTCCAACTTTCTTCACTGTCCGTTTTACCACTAACTTTGGTGTCATCCACAAAACCCCTGACCGCGCCTTCTAAATGCTCATATAAATGGCGGGTGAAAGTGGTCCCAGCCCCTGACCCCCTGTGGGACACTGCTGGTCACGGGTCTCTGGAAAAAAATAACTGCCCTCCACCATCACGCTTTCCTCCTGCTGTTTAAGTCAACCTTGCATCCAGTTGGCAAGCTCACCCGTGTGACCTAACCTTACTAGTTAGTCTACCACGTGGAACCTGGTCAAGGGCTTCACCAAAGTCCAAGTAAACTGATGAAGGGCTCCTGCCTGAAACACCGATTCTCCCGCCCCTCGGCGCTGCCTGACCTGCCGTGCTTTTCCAGCACCACCCTCTCGACTCCGATGGCCAGCATCTGCAGCCCTCACTTTCTCCGAGTAAGCAAGGCCCCTTGTCGGTCTTTTCAGTTAGTTCCTTAAAAAGCCGAGTCAAGTTTGTGAGTCGCGAGGCCACGTTGACTATCCCTAATCAGTCCTTGCCTCCCTGAATGCATCTTTCAGTAAACAACTTACCCACCACTGCTGTCAGGCTCACTGGTCTATAGTTCCTTGACTTTTCCTTACCACCGTACTTCAGTAATGGCTCCACATGAGGGCTCACTGGTCTATAGTTCCTTGACTTTTCCTTACCACCGTACTTCAGTAATGGCTCCACATGAGCCACCCTCCAGTCCTCTAGCATCCCACCCTTGGCTATCGATGATACAATCTCTTCCCTAGCTTCCTACAGAGTTCTAGGGTACACCTGATCAGATCCTGGGGACTTCTCCACTTTTATGCGTTTTAAGACCTCCAGCACCACTGCCTCTGTAATGTGGACACTTTACAAGAAGCTATTGTTCATTTCCCCGCATTCCCTCACGTCCATATCCTACCGTGAACACTGATGCAAAATCCCCATTGAGTATCTCCCCTGCCTCCTGTGGCTCCACACATAGTCGGCCTTGCTGATCCTTTAATGGGCCCTGTTCCCTCCCCAGTTTTAGATTAGATTAGATTAGATTACTTACAGTGTGGAAACAGGCCCTTCGGCCCAACAAGTCCACACCGCCCCGCCGAAGCGCAACCCACCCATACCCCTACATCTACCCCTACCTAACACTACGGGCAATTTAGCATGGCCAATTCACCTGACCTGCACATCTTTGGACTGTGGGAGGAAACCGGAGCACCCGGAGGAAACCCACGCAGACACGGGGAGAACGTGCAAACTCCACACAGTCAGTTGCCTGAGGCGGGAATTGAACCCAGGTCTCTGGCGCTGTGAGGCAGCAGTTGTCCTGAATGAACTTGTAAAACCCCTTTGGAGTCTCCTTAGCCCTGTTTGCCAAAGCTGTCAATGTCCCCATTTTTGCCCTCTTGATTTCCCCTACCCAAGTACACCCCTACTGCCTTTATACTCCTCTAGGGATTCACTCGATCTCTCCTGTCTACCCCTGACATCCGCTTCAACATGGCAATCGTATCGTTCTGAATCAGAAGTCACCGGCCTATAGTTTCCAGGCTTCCCCTTCCAGCCTTTCTTGAACAGAGTTAAAAATCACACAACACCAGGTTGTAGTCCGACAGGTTTAATTGGAAGCACACTCGCTTTCGGAGCGCAGCTCCTTCTTAAGGAGACAACCACCTGGTGCTTCCAATTGGACTATAACCTGGTGTGGTGGGATTTTTAACTTTGTCCACCCCAGTCCAACACCGGCATCCCCGCATCATTCCTTGAACAGAGCTGTGATCCGAGAGATCCCATCAGTTTGGGGTTTCTCGCTGGGATTTTGGGGACGGGGCACGTGGATGGAGGATGGGGTCAGTCCACACAGGAGCCCAGCACTAGCACGCCGTCGATGTCTTTCTCCCTCCCGCAGGGTCGGACGATGAGGGCGACGACGACGTGCAGGAGATTGACGACGGGGAGGAAGTCGAAGAGGAAGGAGTCGAGGTGGAAGAAGAGGAGGAGGATGAGGATGGTGGACCGACAGAAGGGGGCGATGGTTAAAGTGTTTCCTCTCCTTCCACACCACACCCCCCCACCCCACCCCACCCCACCCCCCAAAACAAAGTTTGTTAATAAAACGGGTGCATTCGCCAGTGTGCGAGCGAGAGTGAATGAGTGTGTGTGAAACCGAGTGAGGGAGTGAATGTGTTTGCACCATCTTTCTGGAGCAGAAGAGCAACCCCGTGGCTATTCAGTGCTTGGCCTAATCCCCCTCGCTCTCCTTTGTGTTTTTCTTCAATGTCTCCTCCCGGCTCAGTTTCTGCCCTGCACCCTGGATCATTGTGCAGCAGGGTGCCCACCCCCCCCCCCCCCCCACCTCCAGCACCACGGGGCACTGAGATGTTTTGACTTGTGTCCCACAATGCCGTGCTCTCCCGGTGGTTGACCAGGTGTGGGGGGGGGGTACCTCGGGTACTGATTGCTCGTTGGCAGCCTCCTCTCGGGTGGGAGTCCTTTGGAGGGAGGCTGGGGTTGAGGAGAGTGAGGTGGTTGGGGTGGAGCGGTGTGGGGGGGGGGGGCCTCATCCTTTACTCAGAATCTGAAAGCTGCCAGCATCCCCCACCCAAGAGGCTGTTTTTGCCCAGCCCCTTGTCAGCTGTAGACCGGAAGGTGATGGGTTTTGAACCCTCCTCTCCTGGCTGACCTGTCGCTATAACCCAGTTGTATTTCCACAGCCTGGTAGGGCCCATGGGTTGCTCCTCTCCTGAGTGGGTGCACGTGTGTGTGTGTGTGTGTGCGTGTGTGTGTGTGCGTGTTTTCATTGCAACGTTTTTTTCTACAAAATGTATGTACGTATGTATATAAATGACAGTAGATAGAACTTAGAGCCTGCGTTTTCCTGCCTGTCGTCCACCCCAGCCCTCCCCCCCCCCCCCCCCCCCCCCCCCCCCGCCCCGATCCAGGACCCCGAGGACAGCAACAGTTCTTGGGAGGGACGTCACTGCTACAGGCAAATGGGGACGGGTACAAAGGAGATGTAGAGGGTTTGATGGGGGGGGGAGGGGGAAGAGTGCTGCAGGAGCTTTACTCTGTATCTAAGCCCCTGCCCCTGGGAGTGGGGGACAGTGCAGAGGGAGCTTTACTCTGTATCTAATCCCCTGTAGAGGGAGCTTTACTCTATCTAACCCTCTGTCCCTGGGAGTATTTGATGGAGGAGGAAGTGTAGAGGGAGTTTTAATTTGTCTCTAATTCCCTGTTCATGGGAGGGTTTGATGGGGGACAGGGTGGGGGAGTTTTAATCTGTACCTAACCCCCCTCGATCGCCCAGGAGTGAGGGGCTATGGGAGCTGAAAGGACATAGAGAAGGAATTTGTAGGTTTGGTGTAAGGGATCCATCTGACACTGGGTGAGGCTGGTGCCGTGGGTCATGACTGGCGTGGCAAGGGAGGAGTGTCCACTCACTGCTGCCCCCCCCTTCTGAGAGCTGGCGTTCCCCTCCCCGCCCCTCCCTCACGATGGTCCCCTGCCACTTGCTGTGGGATTAGGGGACACTGATTTTTTTTTCCTATTTTTAAAAAAGTAATCCATTCGGATCTGTGTTCCAGCTGGTTCGAGTTGGGAACTGGGTTTGAGGTGACTGACCAGACCCTGGCTTCGTGCCTGTGTGTATGTGTGTGTGTGTGTGTGCGTGCGCGTGTGTGTTTATAAAAACACATGGAGCGGTATTCCCGAATAGCAATAATGGTGAGGATTACAAAGCAGGCACTGAGGGAGGGGTGTCGAGGTGTCACAGAGGGGCTCGTACCCGTCTGTGCCCACGACCTCTCTCCCCTCCCTCTTGCTTGCGAAATGCCAACCTTCACCCTGTCTTTGATTTTTGCCCCATGCTGTGGCGATTTTGTTATACTGTCTTTTAGATGATGCTTTTGAACAATGGGCCCGCGCTTTTATTTTAATTATTGTGAGTGAGAGAGAGATCATTGTTGTCTCCATCACTGATCTCTCTTCTCTTTCCCCTTCCTCCCTCCCCCACTTTTCCTTCTTTCTTTTCTCTCTCTCTCTCTCTCTCTCTCTCTCTCTCTCTGTCCACCAACCCCCTCTCTTCCCCCCCCCCCCAACCAGGTTGAGGAGAAAGGAGTCCCCTAGTTTTTTAAAACATTTTTATTAATAATATTGCCTTGTTCCTTTTGCTTTGGAGTCCAGTTACTTTTCTGGAGGTTGGAGATTTTATCTGTTGAGTCGAAAGCACTGTAAGTCAGCTTCCTATTTTAATAAATCCTGTTTGGTCTCGTATTTACTCATTTCGGTTTTATTTTCTTTTTCAAACTAAGCTCGAGCTCCTGTCTCGGGTGCAGTGCCTTCTCTCTCTCCAACACCGTTCAGCTCCAGCACCCAGCCAGCGACACCGTCCTGTGAGTGAGGTTTGGAGGTGGGGGGGGCGGAGAATCTGGGGTTTGAAGAGGGAAAACCCCCACCTCTTTGGCTGAGGTTGATCGACCGTGCAACGTTTATCGGTGCCCATCCTCTGTATCCTCCCCGACTTCCTGCCGTCCGACAGCGCAGGGCTCCCTCAGCGCTGACTCTCGTACCCCACCCCCTGCAACTGGGCCTGACCCCTCAGAGGCTGTGGTGGACACAGCTCGCTGAAGCCTAGTCTGTGCCCTGAGGCGTCGGTGGGGGGGCCTTGGAGCCGCTGCCCAGGGGCTAGGGTGGGCCGAGTTACCCCCTAACTGTCTCTGCTGCCTCTGGGTGCTGTTGGCTGCCCCGGAGTGGGCAACAGCACTACATAGCTGTGCCGGAGATTCCTCCTCGCGGCCTCTGGCAGCTGAGGGGGAGAAAATTACGTTGCGTTGGGTGCTGGCAGGGATAAATAATTTGGATAAATGCGAGGTGTTGCGTTTGGGTTAATACAAACAAAAGCAGGACTTGGACAGGTTAACAGTAGGTTCCTGGGTGAGTGATGGAGAACCAAGAAAGACCGAGGGGTTCCGGTACATCACGCTTTGAAGTTTGCGCCCCACAGTTAGTCAAGGAAGCATTGAGCACGCTTGCCTTCATCACTCAGACCTGAGAGTACAGGAGCTGTGACGGCACGACATTGGTGAGGCCTCTTCTGGATTACTGTGTCCAGTTATGGTCACTCTGCTGTAGGAAGGGATATTATTAACCCAGAGAGGGTTCGGAAGAGATTTACCAGGCTTTTTCTGGGAACCGAGGATTTGAGTTAGAAGAGGCTGGGACTTTCTTAACAGGAACGTCTGAGGTCGAGGGGGAACCTTATCGAGGTTTATAAAGTAATGAGGGGGCTTGGATATAACCTGCTGTCTATGATACATGGAGACGATGTCTCAGGCATACTGTGATTGTGAGGTTTCACTTCAGGCTGGATATCCGTCTGATGTCCCCTCGTGTGTGTGTGTGTGTGTACACACAGGGTCAGCCCGAACCCCGAATTCCTCTGTGATAACGGAGGGGTCAGGTGTGGGTTTTGGTCAAATCATCAGCTGTAAGGGGAGAAGAGAGATGTCAGCTTCATTCATTGGAAAAATGCCACTTCACTCCCTTTCCCCACCTCCCCACTCCATTCCCCCCCCTCGATCCCAGGGCCGTTCCCATATTCCCAGGGAGGGTCCTGTTCCCAGATTCCCGGGGGAGGAGCTCCTGTTCCCGGGGGGGGTCCTGTTTCCAGATTCCCAGTGGGGGCTCCCGTTCCCAGATCTCTGGGGGATTAGCTCCCGTTAGTAGATTCCTGAGGCGGGTCCCATTCCCAGGGGGAGGGTTCCGTTCCCAGATCCCCAGGAAGGCTCCTGTTCCCAGATTCCTGGGGGTCCTCATTCCCAGATTCCCGGTGGGAGATCCTGATCCCGGGGAGGGTCCTGTTCCCAGATTCCCAGGGGGAGGAGCTCCCGTTCCCAGATCCCCGGTGGGTCCTCCCGTTCCCAGATTCCCGAGGGTCCCGTTCCCAGATTCCCGGTGGGTCCTCCTGTTCCCTCTCTGTTACCTGATGTGGTGCTGGTATTTGAACTGGCTGAGCTGTTTGATCTGACGCTGCTGTGACACAGATTGGAATGACACAGAGTTCCTCCGCGCCTGGTGAACTTTGCTGGATGGGAGAGAGGGAACCACAACATGAGAATCTCCATCGTATTCCCAAACAGCTCCCCCCCCCCCCACCTCACAGCTCCCCATCCCCCCCCCCCCCCCCACCACAGCTCCCTGTCCCCCCGGAATAACAATCCGAATTCAGACCAAACGGTTTGTGGTGTAAGGGTGGGGTCTCTCACCTGTTGGGTGAACACTGTCCCGGGAACAACCTGCCCAGGGAGAGAGAAGGGAAACCGTTTCAGTACAAGCCCAGGCTCCCTCCCTCCCTCCCTCCCTCCCTCCACCCCCTCACCCTCACCGCTGCAAACAAAGCCTCCCAGCTCCCACTCAATTCCACCTGGGATTGCTCTCCCTCCCTCTGTCACCACCTCCCACCCTTTCTCCCCGTGCTTCACTCACTCCTTCTCCCTGTCTCTCCTTTTTCCAGTCTCTTCCCCACTTCCCATCTCTCTCTCTCTCTCTATCTCTCTCTCTCTCTCTCTCTCTCTCTCTCTTTCTTTCTTTCACTCACTCACTCACAAACATTCTCTCCCTCTCCCCATCTCTTCCGCCCCCAACCCATCGTGTGTGTCTCTCTCTCTCTCTTTTTTCACTGTTTCACATTCTCTCCCCCTCTCTCACTCCCCACCTGTCTCTCTCTCTTGCATTCTCTCCCCACCTCTGTCTGTCTCTCTTCCCCCCCCCCTCGTCTCTCTTCCCCCCCCTCGTCTCTCTTCCCCCCCCCCGTCTCTCTTCCCCCCCCCCGTCTCTCTTCCCCCCCCCCGTCTCTCTTCCCCCCCCCCGTCTCTCTTCCCCCCCCCCCCGTCTCTCTTCCCCCCCCCCCCCCGTCTCTCTTCCCCCCCCCCGTCTCTCTTCCCCCCCCCGTCTCTCTTCCCCCCCCCCGTCTCTCTTCCCCCCCCCCCGTCTCTCTTCCCCCCCCCCCGTCTCTCTTCCCCCCCCCCCCGTCTCTCTTCCCCCCCCCCCCGTCTCTCTTCCCCCCCCCCCCCGTCTCTCTTCCCCCCCCCCCCGTCTCTCTTCCCCCCCCCCCCCGTCTCTCTTCCCCCCCCCCGTCTCTCTTCCCCCCCCCCGTCTCTCTTCCCCCCCCCCCGTCTCTCTTCCCCCCCCCCCCGTCTCTCTTCCCCCCCCCCCCGTCTCTCTTCCCCCCCCCCCCGTCTCTCTTCCCCCCCCCCCCGTCTCTCTTCCCCCCCCCCCCGTCTCTCTTCCCCCCCCCCCCCGTCTCTCTTCCCCCCCCCCCGTCTCTCTTCCCCCCCCCCCCGTCTCTCTTCCCCCCCCCCCGTCTCTCTTCCCCCCCCCCCGTCTCTCTTCCCCCCCCCCCGTCTCTCTTCCCCCCCCCCGTCTCTCTTCCCCCCCCCCCGTCTCTCTTCCCCCCCCCCCCGTCTCTCTTCCCCCCCCCCGTCTCTCTTCCCCCCCCCCCCGTCTCTCTTCCCCCCCCCCCGTCTCTCTTCCCCCCCCCCGTCTCTCTTCCCCCCCCCCGTCTCTCTTCCCCCCCCCCGTCTCTCTTCCCCCCCCCCGTCTCTCTTCCCCCCCCCCGTCTCTCTTCCCCCCCCCCGTCTCTCTTCCCCCCCCCCGTCTCTCTTCCCCCCCCCCGTCTCTCTTCCCCCCCCCCGTCTCTCTTCCCCCCCCCCGTCTCTCTTCCCCCCCCCCGTCTCTCTTCCCCCCCCCCGTCTCTCTTCCCCCCCCCCGTCTCTCTTCCCCCCCCCCCGTCTCTCTTCCCCCCCCCCCGTCTCTCTTCCCCCCCCCCGTCTCTCTTCCCCCCCCCCCCGTCTCTCTTCCCCCCCCCCGTCTCTCTTCCCCCCCCCCCCCGTCTCTCTTTCCCCCCCCCCCGTCTCTCTTCCCCCCCCCCGTCTCTCTTCCCCCCCCCCCGTCTCTCTTCCCCCCCCCCCCGTCTCTCTTCCCCCCCCCCCCCGTCTCTCTTCCCCCCCCCCGTCTCTCTTCCCCCCCCCGTCTCTCTTCCCCCCCCCCGTCTCTCTCCACCCCCCCCTCGCCTCTCTCCCCCCCCCCCCTCGCCTCTCTCCCCCCCCATCTCGCCTCTCTCCCCCCCCATCTCGCCTCTCTCCCCCCCCATCTCGCCTCTCTCCCCCCCCATCTCGCCTCTCTCCCCCCCCCATCTCGCCTCTCTCCCCCCCCCATCTCGCCTCTCTCCCCCCCCCATCTCGCCTCTCTCCCCCCCCCATCTCGCCTCTCTCCCCCCCCATCTCGCCTCTCTCCCCCCCCCATCTCGCCTCTCTCCCCCCCCATCTCGCCTCTCTTCCCCCCCCCCCATCTCGCCTCTCTCCCCCCCCCCCATCTCGCCTCTCTCCCCCCCCCCCCATCTCGCCTCTCTTCCCCCCCCCCCCCCATCTCGCCTCTCTTCCCCCCCCCCCATCTCGCCTCTCTTCTCCCCCCCCCCCCCCCTCGTCTCGCCCGCCTCTCTCCCCACCCCCCCCCCCCCCCCCAGCCCCAGGCAACGTCTCGCCTGTCCTTACGGTGGAAGAGGCGGCAGTAGAGAATGGTAGTGACCAGTGCGAAGCTCAATCCCAGGAGGCCCAGCACCGCCCCGATGATGGTCAATGCTGCCTCACTTGTGATGGTCCAGGCGTGTTCTGAGGAAGGGGTCAGTCAGAGAGTGGGGGGGGAGGAGGAGGAGAAGGGGTTAGAATTTACTTTGTGTTTGTAACCCCCCAGGAACGCCCACCCCCAGCACGTTTTTCCCCCCCCCCCCACCCGTCCGCCCACAACAACTCTCATGGGAGTGTCACTGGGACACAGACATCCCCCTCCAGGCTAATACCCTGGGGTCACAGGTTCCAACCCTCCCCTGGCAGGTTCGGGGTGGGGGGAGGTTTAAGTCAATGAATTAACACACACCCTCCTCCTTGGAGACCCCAGATTGTGGTTAACATCCCCGTCCGGTTCGCCAATGCCCTTTAGAGACGGGCAGCTGCTGCTACACGTGACTCCAGACCCACTGCCAGGTGCTTGCCTCTTAACCGCCCCCCCCCCCCCCTCAGAGACTCTCAGAAGGGGGCAATTGGGGGGGAAGGGGAGGGCTGGTCAGGCAACGAACACTGGCCTTCCCATTGATGCCCTACGATGGAGTGATTGAGTCTGTAAATATTTGGATCGTGTGGGGATTGGGCGCAGTGCGGGCAAGTGGACAATAGCTCTGACTGGAGGCCGCCATGTTTGTGGGGTGGGGGGGGTGGGGGGGGGGGGGGGGGAAACGGTGCTGCCATTTCTATGGGGTCTTACCGAGCGGGACGAGGAGTTTCCTGCCGAGGGCCTGGTGTTCCACTTGACAGGAATAGGAGCAGTCCACATGCCCACTCAGCGTGAGGTAACTCCGGGCCTGGAACGTCCTGTCATCTTGAGGGACGACGCTGACCGTCTCCCGGCCGTCGGTGATAACCGCTCCGTCTCTCAGCCAGCTCACCTTCACCTCGGCGGGGGCGAAATTCCTCACCTCGCACAGCAGCACCCTCTGACCGCGCCTCTCCTCGATAAAGGCTCTGACAGATGTGGGAGCTGTGGGCCCAGAAAAGGGACAGGGTCAAAGGTTAGGGTCAGCACTGGGCGCGATTTTTTCTTCTTGGATGCAAGCTTTTTCCGCTTCTCAGGTGAGCGTTCCCAAATCCCCTGTGGTGTTCTTCCGCAGCCCCTCTCTGTTTAACTAACGTTCGAGCCCTTTGCGTGTTCCTGCCAAAGTGCATAACTCGACATTTCTCCACCATCCGCCAAGTTTTTAATTTTGTCTGTGTCCCTCTGCCGGTTCCTTCTGTCAGCTTAGTCCTAGAGATCTACAGCAGGGAAACAGACCCTTCGGCCCAACTCATCCATTTCCACCCAGATATCCGCAACCAATCGAGTCCCCATTTGCCAACACTTGGCCCACATCCTCTGAATCCTCCCTGTCCTTCCTTTTTAAATGTCACCAGCCTCCCCCACTTCCTCTGGCAGCTCGTTCCACACGCGCACCACCCTCTGCGTGAGAAAGTTGCCTCTCAGGTGTCTTTTCCTCCTTCCCCCCCCCCCCCCCCCACCTTAAACCTATCTCCCTCTAGTTCTGGGCTCCCCCACCCCAAGGGGGAAAAGACCTTGTCTATTTACCCTATCCATGTCCCCCCCCCCCCCCCATGATTTTATAACCCTCTAGTTCTGGACTCCCCCCACCCCAGGGGGAAAAGACCTTGTCTATTTACCCTCTCCATGCCCCCCCCCCCTCATGATTTTATAAACCTCTATAAGGTCACCCCTCAGCCTCCGACGCTCCAGGGAAAACAGGCCTGCGGCCTATCCCTGTAACCTGAACCTTCCGCCATGTTTTTCTGAACCCTTCGCCGCATCCTTCCTGTTGCAGGGTTGACCGTTAACTTTTGCCACCCGGTTGTGGAGGGGGGGGGGGTGTGGTGGCTGTGCGTTCGAGTGATTTAACCTGCATCGTAAATGATTTGGCGACTTGGACTCGGTGATCCCAGCGGCGCTACTCCCGAAAACCTCCGTCCCCCCTCCCCCTCCCCCGGGGTCCCCGTTTCCACCCGTCTCTCTGCTTTGTCGGAGGCTCCTTCGGATCGAGAGGGAGCTTGCTCCAATGGGCCTCACCCAGCGTTTCTTCGGTGAAGTTGCTTATCTCCGCCGTCTGCTTGATCTTGCCGCAGAGCCCCTCGATGCGTCGCGGCACGGAGGCCGTGTAGTCCGCGTTTTGGTTGCGCCTGTCCACCTCGGCCCGTGCGAAAGGCTCCGTCGCCACGAAGCGTTTCGCGGTGAAGTCGTAGTGCAGCACGGTGACGCCATCGTAGCCGTCCTGCCAGGCCAGGCGAGTCACTCTGCCGTTGCGGTAGGTGCAGGAGCATTGCACGTGGAACAGGTGCAGGTCTTAAAAGGGTGGAGGGGTTGGGGTGGGGGGTGGGGGGGTGGAGGTAGATTTAGAAACATAACGCTAGGTAGGACTACGCGACACGGACTGAGCACCCCCCGTGAAAGGGTAGGCAAGCCAGACAGCTGCGGGAGGGGGAGACAGGAGTGTTTCGGGTGGGACACTTCCTGGGTGATGGAGGTGGGGAGGGTCGGGGGAGCCGCAGATAAAGGGGAAGGGGTGGGGAGGGGGTCAGGATGCTGAGGAGGGGGATGGGGGAGTCGCAGATAATGGGGAGGGGGTCAGGATGCTGAGGGAGTGGTAGAGGACGCAGGAGGTGGGTCTGACGTTGCTTGGTGGATGGTGGGAGGGCCGGCGGTGGGGGGGGGGGGGAGGTGGTGGGAAGAATCTGATTGGTGTCTGGGAGGTGGGATGGAAGGGAAGGGTAAAGTGAGGACTGCAGATCAGGGTCTAGAGTGTGTGGCAGTGGACACGCGCAGCAGGTCAGGCAGTGCCCGAGGGGTCTAAGCCCCTTCAAACACGAGGGCGACGGGTGGGGAAGCTGGTCGGACATAGAAGAGACCTCCAGCAGAAGGAGAGGGGTTGTTCCTCCGATTTTCCGGTTGGGTTTACTGTGGGGCTGGGGGAGACCTGGGACAGATGTGTCGGAGTGGGAAGGCCGAATTGAAATGGGCGGTGAGCGGGCGATCAGGCTGGTCCTTACAGGCCCAGCTGAGTTGCACGACAAAACATTCCCTCAGTCAATGATGGGTCTCCCGTGTCGTAGGACAGACCACATCAGGAGCCCCCGGCTTCACTCAATCTATTCACAGAGATTCACGGGATAGGAGTTGGGAGGTCGCATAGAGCACGGAAACAGACCCTTCGGTCCAACCCGTCCATGCCGACCCAGATATCCCAACCCAAACTAGTCCCACCTGCCAGCACCCGGCCCATATCCCTCCAAACCCTTCCTATTCATGTACCCATCCAAATCCTTTTAAATTGTAATTGTGCCAGCCTCCACCACTTCCTCTGGCATACCTGTACCACCCTCTCGGTGAAAAAGTTGCCCCTTAGGTTTTTTTTAATCTTTCCCCTCTCACCCTAAACCTATGCCCCTCTAGTTCTGGACTCCCCCACCGCAGGGGGAAAAGACCTTG
>NC_092788.1:34305780-34316625 GCF_047496795.1 Chiloscyllium punctatum
GCCCATGCCAGCACTCGGCCTGGAGCTGTGTGTCTTTGTCGAAAGTATTTCCTAATGTCTGAAGGTTCCGAAATCCATTTTAATTCAGTCAGTCCCAGCAGCCCCTGGATTTTGGTTATCCCTCACCTCCCTCCAAACACTGACCACCCCCCCCCCCCCCCCCAGTTACTGCCCCCTTTACAAGGAGGAAAGGATTCTTCCCTCAGAATGTTCGACAGCTCCATCAGAAACCCCAATCCCCCTCAGCCTTCCCAACTCAAAGCAAATCAATCACAGCCCATCCACACTCTGTGTCGATGCGCTGAGTGCAAGAGGTCAGCTCGACAACTGGACTCTTGCTGTGCGGTTTGGGAGGGTCCCTCCCAGAATCGGAATGGTCGTCCCGTCTCAGGGCACGGGGAATTCCGGAGAAGGTGACTCCAGATCGGATCAGAGTCTGGTTCCGCGCTCAACGCGAACAGGGGAGAGTCACAGTTTGTGTGTGTTTGCACGTGCATGTCAGTGTGTGAGTGTGAGTTAGTGTGCGCGCACGTGAGTGTCTCTGTGTGTGTGTGCGCGCAAGTGTGTCTGTGTTTGTGCTCAGGCGAGTGTGTATGTGTGTGTGCACGTGTGAGTGTTTGTGTGCGCAGGCAAGTGTGTCTGTGTGCACAGATGCTGCCTGAACTTGCTGTGCTTTTCCAGCACCACTCTAGTCTAGACCCTGCACGGGTGAGTGTGTCTGTGTGTGTGTGCGAGTGTGTATGTTTGTGTGCATACGTGAGTGTGTGGGTGTGCAAGTGTGTATGTGTGTACACCTGTGTTTGATTGTGTCAGTGTGCGAGTGTGTACGTGTGAGTGTGTGCGCGCGAGATATGCCTCTGAGGAACTGTCTGTGTGCGCGCGTGTGCGAGAGTGTTTTGCACGTGGGCGTGTAAAAGAGAGTGCGTGCGTGTTTGTCCGCCGACCAACGGTGCGCCCGACAGGGCTGCACTCCGAAAGCTAGTGCTTCCAAATAAACCTGTCAAGGCTATAACTGGTGTCGTGTGACATCTGACCTTGTGCCCCCCAGTCCAAGACCGGCTCCTCCGCAACACCGAATTCACCCTGAGCAGTGGTTGTTCCCCTGGATTCTGAATAAAATCAGGGCCCCCAGCTGAGAGTTTCCCTGTCCCCGTTTTAAAGATTTCTTCTGTCGCTGCCTGTCAGTTGATTCCGACGAAGGGCTTTTGCCCGGATTTCGAAGCTCCTCGGATGCTGCCCGAACTGCTGCGCTCTTCCAGCACCCACTCATCCAGAATCTGGTTTCCAGCGTCTGCAGTCATTGTTTATACCCAGTTTTGTTCCCTTGTCCAGCCCCTCCACGTCCTCTTGGATCCTGCGGAGGGTAACGTGGACAATAGCCACGTTTGTGAGCCCTTGGCTTGTCGCAACGCAGACTCTGGTTACGACTGCAGGCTGCCTCCTTGTCTGGCAACTGAGGGTTGAAGGAGGTGGGAGAGACCAAACGTTGGCAAGAGCGCGCTGACCGACTTGAAACGAGGAGCTCCTCCATCGCCAAGCCCTAACCACCCCGACACTTGGAGGAGGAGCGCCTCGCCGTCCCCTTTGGGACCCTCCAACCACTCAGGAACGATGTGGATTTCACCCGTTTCCTCATTTCCCCTGCCCTGGCAACATCCTTGTAATCTTTTCTGAACCCTTTCAGGTTTCGCAACATCTTTCCGATAGGAAGGAGACCAGAATTACACGCGATATTCCAACAGTGGCCTAACCAATGTCCTGTACAGCCGCAACATGACCTCCCAACTCCTGTACTCCATACTCTGACCAATAAAGGAAAGCATAACCAAACGCTGCCTTCACTATCCTATCGACCTGCGACTCCACTTTCAAGGAGCTAGGAACCTGCACTCCAAGGTCTCTTTGTTTAGCAACACTCCCTAGGACCTTACCATTAAGTGTATAAGTCCTGCTAAGATTTGCTTTCCCAAAATGCAGGCCCCTCACATTTATCTGAAATCAGCTCCATCTGACACACTTCAAATAATGTTGATCATGATTCGGATAACCCCTACAAAGTCCTAACCTAAAGGCCGCGTTCTGTCTAGTTAAATATCACTCAGCACCAAATTCGAGTCCAGTAGCTTTGATTTGGAAGCACTAACGTTTGGAGCCAGCTACCTAACAAAGGAGCAGCACTCCGAAAGCTAGTGCTTCCAAATAAATTTGTCGGATTATAATCTGGTGTTGTGATTTTTAACTTCATTTACCCCAGAGTAAAACCGGCCCGGTTTAATCAGGAAGGGGAATCGAGGGGTTTATATTCCAGGCTGAGGGGTTTAATCGGGGAAGGGGGAATCGAGGGGTTTAACCGGGAAGGGGGAATCGAGGGGTTATATTCTGGGCTGAGGGGTTTAACCGGGAAGGGGAATCGAGGGGTGATATTCCGGGCCGAGGGGGTTTAAGCAGGAAGGGGAATCGAGGGGTTATATTCCAGGCCGAGGGGTTTATTCGGGAAGGGGGAATCGAGGGGTTTATATTCTGGGCCGAGGGGTTTGATCGGGAAGGGCGTAGGTACATTGCTGTGATCTGTATGTGTTGCTCACAGAACAGTCCTGGTCCCTGTCCTGGGGTACACGTGAACTACACTACATCAAATCGAAACTGGTGGTGGGAGTAAGTGCGGGTTGCGCAGAGGGATAGCGACAGATCAGCGGGGCAAAAGTTCGCCCCGTAGAAACAGGGCGGGGGAAAATGCACTTTGGCAGGATGGCGAGAGGGGGCTGAATATTGTTTAAAATGGGGACGTACTGCAGAAGGTGAGAGAGAGGCCCTTACCTGGTTAACTCAGTGCACTGCTTCTTGAGGTGTATAAAGTGACAGAGCAATAATTAGTGTGGGGGGGGTTGCTCGAGTCAACGTTTGGAGATCCATCATAGTCCGTGTTACGAACGCCAGTGTGCGATGTTCTTCCCCCCCCCACACCCCCCCCACCCCCTCAGAGCTGGAGCGTGTCATGGCCAGCCTGTACTACAGTTACACGCGGGACGCCAAAAACAACGTGGACATCTTCAATGTCAACTCCATCCCTTCCTGTTCTTCGACTTCGGGAGGCGCTCTTCGTCTTGAACGGGGCGGTGACGGACGGGCTGAAGGAGCTCGGCCGGGACGAAGTCACCTTTTACACCGAGCGGGCCCGCGATTTCTCGGCTCGGCTGCAGGCCGTCACGGAGGAGCTGATCAAGCTGACCCAACGCCACGCCCATCGTGAGCAGTGAGTCCCCGCTGTGAGCGTCCGAAGCGCGGCAGGGGGGACCGAGCAATGGGGCGAGGGCGAGTCGGGGGGGGGTGCCGTACCCGTCAGAGTTTGGGACAACGAGAAACGGGGAAGGGGGGGGGTGAGATGGGGAGAGGTTGATCCCCCCCCCCCCCACCCCCAATCCCCCACCACCCACCAACGTCGTGTGGGAGCCTCTCGGATCCAGAGGGGGCACCATCTCCGAGTAAGGTCTCACCCGCAGAGAGGGGGAGGAAATTCCCCATTCTCCCATGGGAGGGAATCTGTGGGATTCCTTACCCCAGAGTGTTGTCCAGGTCACTCAAGGCTGAGATGTTTAATCAGGAAGGGGGAATCGAGGGGTTATATTCCAGGCCGAGGGGTTTAATCAGGAAGGGGAATCGAGGGGTTATATTCCAGGCTGAGGGGTTTAATCAGGAAGGGGAATCGAGGGGTTATATCTTCCAGGCTGAGGGGTTTAATCAGGAAGGGGAATCGAGGGGTTATATTCCAGGCTGAGGGGTTTAATCAGGAAGGGGAATCGAGGGGTTATATTCCAGGCTGAGGGGTTTAATCAGGAAGGGGAATCGAGGGTGATATTCCAGGCCGAGGGGTTTAATCAGGAAGGGGGAATCGACGGGTTATATTCCAGGCTGAGATGGTTAATCAGGAAGGGGAATCGAGGGGTTATATTCCAGGCCGAGGGGTTTAATCGGGAAGGGGAATCGAGGGGTTATATTCCAGGCCGAGGGGTTTAATCGGGAAGGGGAATCGAGGGGTTATATTCCAGGCGGAGGGGTTTAATCAGGAAGGGGAATCGAGAGGTTATATTCCAGGCTGAGGGGTTTAATCGGGAAGGGAAATCGAGGGGTTATATTCCAGGCTGAGATGGTTAATCAGGAAGGGGAATCGAGGGGTTATATTCCAGGCTGAGGGGTTTAATCGGGAAGGGAAATCGACGGGTTATATTCCAGGCTGAGATGGTTAATCAGGAAGGGGAATCGAGGGGTTATATTCCAGGCCGAGGGGTTTAATCGGGAAGGGGAATCGAGGGGTTATATTCCAGGCCGAGGGGTTTAATCGGGAAGGGGAATCGAGGGGTTATATTCCAGGCGGAGGGGTTTAATCAGGAAGGGGAATCGAGAGGTTATATTCCAGGCTGAGGGGTTTAATCGGGAAGGGAAATCGAGGGGTTATATTCCAGGCTGAGATGGTTAATCAGGAAGGGAATCGAGGGGTTATATCCAAGCCGAGGGGTTTAATCAGGAAGGGGGAATCGAGGGGTTATATTCCAGACCGAGGGGTTTAATCAGGAAGGGGGAATCGAGGGGTTATATTCCAGACCGAGGGGTTTAATCAGGAAGGGGGAATCGAGGGGTTATATTCCAGACCGAGGGGTTTAATCAGGAAGGGGGAATCGAGGGGTTATATTCCAGGCCGAGGGGTTTAATCGGGAAGGGGGAATCGAGGGGTTATATTCCAGACCGAGGGGTTTAATCGGGAAGGGGGAATCGAGGGGTTATATTCCAGGCTGAGGGGTTTAATCGGGAAGGGGGATCAAGGGGTTATATTCCAGGCCGAGGGGTTTAATCGGGAAGGGGAATCGAGGGGTTATATTCCAGGGTAAGGGTTTAATCAGGAAGGGGGAATCAAGGGGTTATATTCCAGGCTGAGGGGTTTAATCAGGAAGGGGGAATCGAGGGGTTATATTCCAGGCTGAGGGGTTTAATCAGAAAGGGGAATCGAGGGGTTATATTCCAGGCCGAGGGGTTTAATCAGGAAGGGGGAATCGAGAGATTATATTCCAGGTCGAGGGGTTTAATCAGGAAGGGGGAATCGAGGGGTTATATTCCAGGCTGAGGGGTTTAATCAGGAGAGGGAATCGAGGGGTTATATTCCAGCTGAGGGGTTTAATCGGGAAGGGGGAATCGAGGGGTTATATTCCAGGGGTGAGGGGTTTAATCAGGAAGGGGAATCGAGGGGTTATATCCAGGCTGAGGAGTTTAATCAGGAAGGGAGAATTGGCCGTGCTAAACTGTCCCCGTCGTGTTCGGTTCGTTAGTCGGAGGGAAAGGGGTCTGGCCGGGTTACTCTTCGGGTGGGGGTCGGTGTGAACCTGTTGGGCCGAAGGGCCTGTTTTCCACACTGTCGGGAATCTTAACGAGTGGCCCTCCAACAGAGAAACCGATCCTGCACGTCTACACCAAGGGAAACCGCAGCCCGGGACAGTCAGACATCCTGTACTGTTACGCAGAGAAATTCTACCCTTTCGAGATTGAGGTCAGCTTCCTGATCAACGGGAGGCCGTTTGGGGGTCAGGTCAACTCATCCCAGTTGGTGGTGGAGCCGGACTGGACCTTTAACGTCCTGAAGTATATCCGAATAGAGCCTCGCGATGGGGAAACCTACAGCTGCCGGGTCAATCACATCAGTCTCCAGCAACCTCTGACTGAATCTCTCGGTAAGTTCGACCCAGTGTGAGCATGGACTGTCCTGATCCCAGGACAGACAGAGGGTTAACTGGACTCGGTAACATCTCCACAATGGGGACCCCCCCCCCTGTAAATACTGACACACTCCCCCCCCCCCTCCCTGGACACCCCCCCCTGTAAATACTGACACACTCCCCCTCCCTGGGACCCCCCCCCCCTGTAAATACTGACACACTCCCCTCCCTGGGACACCCCCCCCCCTGTAAATACTGACACACTCCCCCTCCCTGGGACACACCCCCCTGTAAATACTGACACACTCCCCCTCCCTGGGACCTCCCCATAAATACTGACACACTCCCCCTCCCTGGGACCTTTCCCTGTAAATACTGACACACTCCCCCTCCCTGGGACACCCCCCCCCATAAATACTGACACACACTCCCCCTCCCTGGGGACACCCCCCCCCCCCCCCGTAAATACTGACACACTCCCCCTCCCTGGGACCTTTCCCTGTAAATACTGACACACTCCCCCTCCCTGGGACACCCCCCCCCCCCCTGTAAATACTGACACACTCCCCCTCCCTGGGACACCCCCCCCCCCCCTGTAAATACTGACACACTCCCCCTCCCTGGGACCCCCCCCCTGTAAATACTGACACACTCCCCCTCCCTGGGACACCCCCCCCCCCCCTGTAAATACTGACACACTCCCCCTCCCTGGGACACCCCCCCCCCCCCCCCCTGTAAATACTGACACACTCCCCCTCCCTGGGACACCCCCCCCGTAAATACTGACACACTCCCCCTCCCTGGGACACCCCCCCCCCTGTAAATATTGACCCCCCCCCGTAAATCCTGCCTCACCCCACGGGGAGTGGTCTAATACCCGAACTCTGCCGATCAGTGTTTGCTGGTTACAGAACATCAGCTCAATGTTTGCTCCTTTACACAGATCCCCCCTCCCAGACGGGTTCACACTGGGATTATTGTCTGTGCTGTCGGTGTCATGGTGGGAGCTCTCGGATTTGGGATCGGTCTCTCCCTGGTTATAAAGATCCGCAGTCGGTGAGCATTTGTTGGTTCCCCATCCCTCCTTTCCCAAACCCTTCCTGTCTGAGGATCCAGACTGCTCCCTGCCCTTTCCCCCTTTTTATAGACAGGGGTCCGACCGACCCAAGGCAGTCCTGGAAGGAATGACACTGGGACAGAGACTGGGAAGGAGTCCTGAGAAAGGTCAGGGTGGTTCAATCCCCCTGGGAATGGGTTAATTCAAACTGAGGTGATACTGTCAATGAGGCAGTCGTACGGAACACTTCCCTTCCCTCTGGGTGCTCCGATTTCCTCCCACACTCCAAAGATGTGCAGGTCAGGGTGAATTGACCGTGCTAAATTGCCCATAGTATTAGGTAAGGGGTAGATGTAGGGGTATGGTGGGTTTGCGCTTCAGCGGGTCGGTGTGGACTTGTTGGGCCGAAGGGCCTGTTTCCACACTGTAATCTAATCTAACCTAATTTCCAATGGAAACCCATTGTGAGGCACTGGGATCATTCTCGGATATATCCCAGTCACTAATTACTCAAGATCTCACACAGACACTCAGGTAGACTCTCTCCCACACACACACTCTCTCCCTCAGATACACACACACGCGCACACACACACTCACGCAGTCAACTCCATCACACTCACACACACTCTCTCCCTCTCTCTTAGACACACACTCACTCTCTCTCTCTCTCCCTCTCTCTCACACACACACACTCACTCACTCTCTCTCCCTCACACACACACTCTCTCTCTCTCTCTCTCTCTCAGACACACTCTCTCTCCCTCTCTCTCAGACACACACACTCTCTCTCTCTCTCTCTCTCTCACTCTCTCTCTCTCTCAGACACTCTCTCTCTCTCTCTCTCTCAGACACACTCTCTCTCCCTCTCTCAGACACACACTCTCTCTCTCCCTCTCTCTCTCACTCACACACTCACTCTCTCTCACGCGCGCACACACATACACACTGCCTCCCTCTTCCTCAGACACACACTCACTCTCTTTCCCCCTCTCAAACACACTCTCTCTCTGACACACACACTCTCTCCCCCTCACACACACAGACACATACACTCACTCTCTCTCTCTCTCTCACACACACACACACACACACACACACACACACACACACACACACTGTCTCACTCTCTCAGACGTACACACTCTCTCCCCCTCTCTCTCTCACACACACACACACACTGTCTCACTCTCTCAGACGTACACACTCTCTCCCCCTCTCTCTCACACACACACAGACACACAGACGTACACACTCTCTCCCTCTTCCTCAGACACTCACTCATTCTCTCTCTCACACACACACACTCCCTCTCTCTCAGACACACACACACACACACTCTCCCTCTCTCTCTCTCTCAGACAGACAGACAGACACACACACACACACATCACCACACTCACTCTCTCCCTCACACACGCACGCACACTCACTCTCTCCCCTCACACACACAAACACACACCACACTCTCTCCTCTCTCTCTCTCTCACACACACTCTCTCCCTCTTTCTCAGACACACACTCTCTTCCTCTCTCACACAGACACATATACACACACACACACACTCTCTCCCACTCTCTCTCTCTCTCTCACACACACGCGCACACGCACAGCTCTCTCCCTCTCTCTCAGACACACAATCACTCTCTCCCCCTCAGACACACACGTACACACTCTCTCCCTCTCTCACACACACATACACACTCTCTCCCTCTTTCTCAGACACACACACACTCTCTCTCTCTCTCTCTCTCACACACCTACACACACACACACACACACACACACACACACACACACACACACACACACACACACACACACACACACACACACTTCTCTCTCTCTCACACACACACTCTCTCCCCCTCTCTCTCTCACACACACCTACACACACTCACACACTCACACACTCACGCACTCACGCACTCACGCACTCACGCACTCACGCACTCACGCACTCACACACTCTCACACTCTCACACTCTCACTCACACACTCACACACTCACAACACTCACACACTCACACACTCTCTCTCCCTCTCTCTCTCTCTCTCTCTCTCTCTCTCACACACACAAAAACACACTCTCTCCCCTCTTTCTCAGACACACACTCACTCTCTCCCCTCTCTCACAGAGACGCGCACACACACTCTCTCTCAGACACACACACTCTCTCTCACACACACCTACCCACACACACACACACGTACACACTCTCTCCCTCTCTCTCTCACACACACTCTCCCCCTCTCTCTCTCTCTCTCACACACACACATACACACACACACACACACTCAGTCCTCCCTCTCTCTCAGACACACACACACTATCCTCTCTCTCTCTCTCTCTCTCTCTCACTCACACAGACACACACTCACTCTCTCCCCCTCACACACACACACACACAAACACACACTCTCTCCCTCTTTCTCAGACACACACTCACTCTCTCCCTCACACACGCGCGCACACACACACTCTCTCCCTCTTTCTCAGACACACACTCACTCTCTCCCTCACACACGTGCGCGCACACACACACTCTCTCCCTCTTTCTCAGACACACACTCACTCTCTCCCTCACACACGCGCGCACAACACACACTCTCTCCCTCTTTCTCAGACACACACACACACTCTCTCCCTCACACACGCGCGCACACACACACTCTCTCCCTCTTTCTCAGACACACACACACACTCTCCCTCTTTCTCAGACACACACTCACTCTCTCCCTCACACACGTGCGCACACACACACACACTCTCCCTCTTTCTCAGACACACACTCACTCTCTCCCTCACACACGCGTGCACACACACACTCTCTCTCCTCTCTCTCTCTCCCCCCTCTCACACAGACACACACACATACATACTCTCTCCCTCTCTCTCAGGCACACACTCACTCTCTCTCTCTTTCTCAGACACACACTCACTCTCTCTCTCTCACACACACACACTCACACACACACTCCCTTCTCTCTCAGACACACTCACTCTCTCCCTCTCTCTCACACATACACACTCTCTCCCTCTCTTTCAGACACACACTCACTCTCTCCCCCTCACAAACACAGACACACATACACACACAATCTCTCTCTCTCTCTCTCTCACTCACACAGACACACACTCACTCTCTCCCCCTCACACACACACACACACAAACACACACTCTCTCCCTCTTTCTCAGACACACACTCACTCTCTCCCTCACACCCACGCGCGCACACACACACTCTCTCCCTCTTTCTCAGACACACACTCACTCTCTCCCTCACACACGTGCGCGCACACACACACTCTCTCCCTCTTTCTCAGACACACACTCACTCTCCTCCCTCACACACGCGCGCACACACAACACTCTCTCCCTCTTTCTCAGACACACACACACACTCTCTCCCTCACACACACGCGCGCACACACACACTCTCTCCCTCTTTCTCAGACACACACACACACTCTCCCTCTTTCTCAGACACACACTCACTCTCTCCCTCACACACGTGCGCACACACACACACACTCTCCCTCTTTCTCAGACACACACTCACTCTCTCCCTCACACACGCGTGCACACACACACTCTCTCCCTCTCTCTCTCTCCCCCTCTCACACAGACACACACACATACATACTCTCTCCCTCTCTCTCAGGCACACACTCACTCTCTCTCTCTTTCTCAGACACACACTCACTCTCTCTCTCTCACACACACACACTCACACACACACTCCCTTCTCTCTCAGACACACTCACTCTCTCCCTCTCTCTCACACATACACACTCTCTCCCTCTCTTTCAGACACACACTCACTCTCTCCCCTCTCACAAACACAGACACACATACACACACAATCTCTCTCTCTCTCTCTCTCTCTGACACACTCACTCGCACTCTCCCCTATCTCTGACACACTCACACTCACACTCTCCCTCTCTCTGACACACACACACATATACACTCTCTCATGTACGCACTGACACATCTGAGTCTATGGGGTGAATTTGCATTTGCAGAATTGACTTCAGGTGCATTCTATCTTGTTCCAAAAGCTCACAATCGCAGTCAGTC
>NC_092788.1:34316725-34372916 GCF_047496795.1 Chiloscyllium punctatum
GATAGAGGGGGAAACGGGATAAAGACCCAGAGGGGGAGACAGGGATAGAGGGGGAACGGGATAAAGACCCAGAGGGGGAGACGGGGATAGAGGGGGAATGGGATAAAGACCCAGAGGGGGAGACGGGGATAGAGGGGAATGGGATAAAGACCCAGAGGGGGAGACGGGGATAGAGGGGGAATGGGATAAAGACCCAGAGACGGGGATAGAGGGGGAATGGGATAAAGACCCAGAGACGGGGATAGAGGGGGGAATGGGATAAAGACCCAGAGACGGGGATAGAGGGGGAATGGGATAAAGACCCAGAGACGGGGATAGAGGGGGAACGGGATAAAGACCCAGAGGGGGAGACGGGGATAGAGGGGGAATTATTTTTGAGTTGCTATGAATTGGGACGTACTGCCTGAAAGTGTGGTGGATGCAGATTATCCCGGGACCTTTGATGGGATAAAGACTCCATTGCAGGGCTGACGGGGAAGCTGCCGAGGGTAGCAGAGACTGGAGGGGTGAACGGTCTCACCTGGAGGTGCTGCAGAATCTGTTCGACACACCACGCCCCCAGTTCCCGGTATTTGTCGGCCATCTTGGCGTCCCCTTCCTCCAGTTGGTCCACCAAGCACAGGAGCATCATGGGTACAGCCATGGAGTTGACGCTCTCTGCTCCGGGTAGCTCCGGGCGCCCCAGGCCAGTCGGGTCCTCCTGCACCCACCGGACAATCTGATCCATCATCTCCACGGCTTCCCTCTGACGGGGAGCACCAGAAAAACGTCACCGTGCACACCCCGGGAGCCTCAGGCCTGGTCTCCCTGCACCCTCAAGCCAGGCCTTGGGCCTGGTCTCACTTCCCCCTCAGCACGGTGTCCCTTTGCCCTCGATCCAGGCCTCGGGCCTGATCTCACTTCCCCCTCAGGCCTGGTGTCCCTTTGCCCTCGGGCCTGGTCTCACTTCCTCCTCAGGCCCGGTGTCCCTGCCCCCTCAAGCCAGGCCTCGGGCCTGGTCTGACATCCCCCTCAGGCCTGGTCTCCCTGACCCCCCCCCAGTAGGCCTTTGGGTCTGATTTCTCTCCCTGAGTGGGGTCTCAGGCCTTTTGCTCCCCCACCTCCAGGAAGGCTTCAGGCCTGCTCTGCCCCATCGCTCAGTGAGGCCTCAGTCCTCGTGCCCTGCCCCCCCCGGATCCCGGAAGCCTCTGACCTGGTATTTCTCGTCTCCGGTGACCCTCCAGAGTTCGTCCATGGCCATGGTGTAGAAGCACTCGCTGAAGATGGTCCGCTGCACCTTGACCGGCCTCCCGTCCCGCGTCACCACAAATGCCAGCTTCCGGGAGTCAGCCGAGATCCGAGCGGAGCTCATCAGGAACTCGCCGCCTGGGACATCCCGGAACACCCACCGCCCCCAGAAACAAAACGCAGAGAGTTAGCTGAGAGCGCTTTCCAGACATGCATAGTCTGATCCCAGAGAACCAGGGTGCTCCCTCGAGAGGGGAGGGCGACAAGATACCATTTTACAAAGTTCATGCATGCACATTCTCCCCGTGTCTGCATAGGTTTCCTCTGGGTGCTCCGGTTTCCTCCCACAGTCCAAAGATGTGCAGGTTAGGGTGGGATTGGCCGTGCTAAATTGTCCCATAGTGCCCAGGGATGTGTAGGTTAGGGTGGATTGGCCGTGCTAAATTGTCCCCGTAGTGCCCAGGGATGTACAGGTTAGGGTGGGATTGGCCATGCTAAATTGTCCCATAGTGTTAGGTGCATTAGTAAGAGGGAAATGGGTCTGGGTGGGTTACACTTCAGAGGGTCGGTATGGACTGTTTGGGCCGAAGGGCCTGTTTCCACACTGTGGGGAATCTAGAAATTTGAATACATATAGAAAGCTGCCTCACTCCGCGTCCTTAAATTTTGCAGAGCACAAGGACTAATCCACAAGGATTTACCAGGATGGCTGCAACTCTGGCACTAATATTCAACATAAATTTTGTTCCTTCTGGTCTTGCAACGTGCAAACTATTAAGAGCCAAGGTTACAAGTGAAGGTAGTTGAATAGATAGGATCGAGAAACCTGAGAGGGAGAGAGAAGGAACACACCACGTGTTAGTAAATTTGTGGATAACACTAAGGTCGGCGGAGTTGTGAATAGTGACAAAGGATGTTGCAGGTTATAGAGGAACATAGATAAGCTGCAGAGCTGGGCTGAGAGATGGCAAATGGGGTTTAATTCGGAAAAGTGTGAGGGGATTCACTTTGGAAGGAGTAACAGGAATAGAGAGTCCTGGGCTAATGGTAAGATTCTTGGTATTGTGGATGAGGAGAGAGATCTCAGAGTCCATGTACATAGATCCCTGAAAGTTGCCACCCCAGGTTGATAGAGTTGTTAAGAAGGCGTACGGTGTGTTAGCTTTTATTGGGAGAGGGACTCAATTTCGGAGCCATGAGGTCATGCTGCAGCTGTACAAAACTCGGAGTATTGTGTCCAGTTCTGGTCATCGCGTTATAGGAAGGATGTGGAAGATCTGAAAAGGGTTCAGAGGAGATTTACCAGGACGTTGCCTGGTTATGGAGGGAAGGTCTGAGGAGGAAAGGCTGAGGGACTTGAGGCTGATTCTGTTAGGGAGAAGAAGGTTGAGAGGTGACTTAATAGAGACATATCAGATAATCAGAGGGTTAGGTAGGGTGGACAGTGTGAGCCTTTTTCCTCAGATAGTGATGGCTAACACGAGGGGCATTGCTTTAAATTGAAGGGTGAGAGATATAGGACAGATTTCAGAGGGAGCTTCTTTACTCAGAGAGTAGGAGGGGTGTGGAATGTCCTGCCTGCAACAGTAGTGGACTCGCCAACTTTAT
The DNA here is from genome assembly GCF_047496795.1 of Chiloscyllium punctatum. Classification (NCBI taxonomy): domain Eukaryota; kingdom Metazoa; phylum Chordata; class Chondrichthyes; order Orectolobiformes; family Hemiscylliidae; genus Chiloscyllium; species Chiloscyllium punctatum. The sequence goes on from NC_092788.1 coordinate 34,319,561, forward strand.
GGGCATTTAAATGGGCATTGGATAGGCATATGGATGAGACTGGAATAGTGTAGGTTAGATGGGCTTCAGACTGGTTCCACAGGTTAGTGCAACGCGAGGGCTGAAGGGCCTGTACTGCGCTGGAATGTTCTACGTTCGACAGGCAGTTGTGTTCCCCAACAGCAGCTGCATGTTCTCTGCAGCAAAAGTACGCAGAATTCGTCAAAAACCAGTTATCTGCCCAGTAACCGATAATCGAAACTGATGGCTTGTCAGTTTCGATTAAGTAGTGAAACTGTTCAGGACAAAAATCTTGCTGTCTACCATGCTCTCAAAGATAGGGAATGTAGCAGGAAAAAAAAATCTCGACAGCACCTGATCAGGTGTACCCGAGAACTCTGTGGGAAGCGAGAGAAGTGATTGCTGGGCCCCTCGCTGAGATATTTGCATCATCGATGATTACAGGTGAGGTGCCAGAAGACTGGAGGTTGGTAAATGCGGTGCCACTGTTTAAGAAGGGTGGTAAGGACAAGGCCAGGGAACTATAGACCGGTCAGCCTGACCTCGGTGGTGGGCAAGTTGTTGGAGGGAATCCTGAGGGACAGGATGTACATGTATTTGGAAAGGCAAGGACTGATTCAGGATAGTCAACATGGCTTTGTGCGTGGGAAATCATGTCTCACAAACTTGATTGAGTTTTTTGAGGAAGTAACAAAGAGGGTTGATGAGGGTAGAGCAGTAGATGTGATCTACATGGACTTCAGTAAGGCGTTCGACAAGGTTCCCCACGGGAGACTGATTAGCAAGGTTAGATCTCATGGAATACAGGGAGAACTAGCCATTTGGATACAGAACTGGCTCAAAGGTAGAAGACAGAGGGTGGTGGTGGAGGGTTGTTTTTCAGACTGGAGGCCTGTGACCAGTGGAGTGCCACAAGGGTCGGTGCTGGGCCCTCTACTTTTGTCATTTGCATAAATGATTTGGATGTGACCATAAGAGGTACAGTTAGTAAGTTTGCAGATGACCCCAAAATTGGAGGTGTAGTGGACAGCGAAGAGGGTTACCTCAGATTACACCAGGATCTGGACCAGATGGGCCAATGGGCTGAGAAGTGGCAGATGGAGTTTAATTCAGATAAATGTGAGGGGCTGCATTTTGGGAAAGCAAATCTTAGCAGGACTTATACACTTAACGGTAAGGTCCTGGGGAGTGTTGCTGAACAAAGAGACCTTGGAGGGCAGGTTCATAGCTCCTTGAAAGTGGAGTCGCAGGTCGATAGGATAGTGAAGGCAGCGTTTGGTATGCTTTCCTTTATTGGTCCGAGTATTGAGTCCAGGAGTTGGGAGGTCATGTTGCGGCTGTACAGGACATTGGTTAGGCCACTGTTGGAATATTGCGTGCAATTCTGGTCTCCTTCCTATCGGGAAGATGTGGTGAAACTTGAAAGGGTTCAGAAAAGATTTACAAGGATGTTGGAGGGTTTGAGCTACAGGGAGAGGCTGAACAGGCTGGGGCTGTTTTCGCTGGAGCGTCGGAGGCTGAGGGGGGTGACCTTATAGAGGTTTATAAAATCATAAGGGGCATGGAGAGGGTAAATAGACAAGGTTCTTTTTCCCCCTGGGGGTGGGGGGGTCCAGAACTAGAGGGTTATAAAATCATGAGGGGGGGGGCAGGGATAGGGTAAATAGACAAGGTCTTTTCCCCCTGGGGTGGGGGAGCCCAGAACTAGAGGGGGGTAGGTTTAAGGTGAGAGGGGGGGAAAGGGAGCTGAGGGGTAACTTTTTCCCCCAGAAGGTGGTGCGTGTGTGGAACGAGCTGCCAGAGGAAGTGGTGGGGGCTGGTACAATGATAACATTTAAAAGGATGTGGGGGGGACATGGATAGGAAGGGTTTAGGGGGAGATGGGCCAAGGGCTGGGGAACGGGGACTGGATTAGGTTAGGATATCCAGGTCAGCACGGACGGGATGGGCCGAAGGGGTCTATTTCCGCGCTGTAAATCTCTCCGAGTCGAGTTCAGTTCAAAAATCTTGCTGCCAACTGTACTCTCAAGTTAGAGTGTGTACCTAAAAAAAAAACCTCTCCACGTTCTATTTCGGTACGTGACACGGGGAAATCACGGGGGATTGATTCTGGGTCTTAATGGTTCGAAAACCCGGCGAAGGGTGGGGGGGGGGGGGGGTCGATCGAGGGAGACGGGGTAGGCGCGGTGGATGTGGATTTTGGGAAGACGCAGAGTCTCAGGGGCAGGGGCCGGAGGGTGAGAGACTGAGGCAGGTGGGTGGGTGGGGGGGGGGGCGGAAGAGAGAAGATTTTACCGGCTACCGCAGCGGCCAGAATCTCAGGCCGACGAAAGCGTTGCAGTGTCCGATATAGACGACAGTATGTCCAGATCTGCGGGGAGCAAAGACACAGGGGATCAACCATGTTTCAACAGGTTTCACAGGGGGGAAGGTAGAGGGCAAGGGAAGGGGCAGCACAGAGCACAGAGGGATCCAGGATCTGTTGCTAGATGGATGACTGACCTGCCTGCCCTGGAGCCAGATGTATTTCAGCTCATCATATACGCTCCCATCGCGGGATAGACAAGTGAAAAAGCCTCTGGAAAAGGAGGACTCAATTAGCTCACGCAGCACTGACCCTACCACAGCCCCCACTCCCTCAGCAATGACCCTCCCACGGCCCCCACTCCCTCAGCACTGACCCTCCCACAGCCCCCACTCCCTCAGCACTGACCCTCCCTCAGCACTGACCCTCCCACAGCCCCCGCTCCCTCAGCACTGACCCTCCCTCAGCACTGACCCTCCCACGGCCCCCACTCCCTCAGCACTGACCCTCCCACGGCCCCCACTCCCTCAGCACTGACCCTCCCACAGCCCCCGCTCCCTCAGCACTGACCCTCCCACAGCCCCGCTCCCTCAGCACTGACCCTCCCACAGTCCCCCACTCCCTCAGCACTGACCCTCCCCACAGCCCCCACTCCCTCAGCACTGACCCTCCCACGGCCCCCACTCCCTCAGCACTGACCCTCCCACAGCCCCCGCTCCCTCAGCACTGACCCTCCCCCAGCACTGACCCTCCCACAGCCCCCGCTCCCTCAGCACTGACCCTCCCACAGTCCCCCCCTCCCTCAGCACTGACCCTCCCACAGTCCCCACTCCCTCAGCACTGACCCTCCCACAGTCCCCACTCCCTCAGCACTGACCCTCCCACAGCCCCCACTCCCTCAGCACTGACCCTCCCACAGCCCCCACTCCCTCAGCGCTGACCCCTCCCACGGCCCCCACTCCCTCAGCACTGACCCTCCCACGGCCCCCACTCCCTCAGCACTGACCCTCCCACAGCCCCCCACTCCCTCAGCACTGACCCTCCCTCAGCACTGACCCTCCCACAGCACCCACTCCCTCAGCACTGACCCTCCCACAGCACTGACCCTCCCACAGCACTGACCCTCCCTCAGCACTGACCCTCCCTCAGCACTGACCCTCCCACAGCCCCCCACTCCCTCAGCACTGACCCTCCCACAGCCCCCACTCCCTCAGCACTGACCCTCCCGCAGCCCCCACTCCCTCAGCACTGACCCTCCCACAGCCCCCCACTCCCTCAGCACTGACCCTCCCACAGCACCCACTCCCTCAGCACTGACCCTCCCACAGCACTGACCCTCCCACAGCACTGACCCTCCCTCAGCACTGACCCTCCTCAGCACTGACCCTCCCACAGCACCCACTCCCTCAGCACTGACCCTCCCACAGCCCCCACTCCCTCAGCACTACCCTCCCACAGCCCCCACTCCCACAGCACTGACCCTCCCTCAGCACTGACCCTCCCACAGCCCCCACTCCCTCAGCACTGACCCTCCCACAGCCCCCACTCCCTCAGCACTGACCCTCCCGCAGCCCCCCACTCCCTCAGCACTGACCCTCCCTCAGCACTGACCCTCCCACAGCACCCACTCCCTCATCACTGACCCTCCCACAGCCCCACATCCCTCAGCACTGACCCTCCCACAGCCCCCACTCCCTCAGCACTGACCCTCCCACAGCCCCCACTCCCTCAGCACTGACCCTCCCTCAGCACTGACCCTCCCACAGCCCCACATCCCTCAGCACTGACCCTCCCTCAGCACTGACCCTCCCTCAGCACTGACCCTCCCACAGCCCCACTCCCTCAGCACTGACCCTCCCACAGTCCCCACTCCCTCAGCACTGACCCTCCCACAGCCCCCGCTCCCTCAGCACTGACCCCTCCCACAGCACTGACCCTCCCACAGCCCCACTCCCTCAGCACTGACCCTCCACAGCCCCACTCCCTCAGCACTGACCCTCCCACAGCCCCACTCCCTCAGCACTGACCCTCCCACAGCCCCCCACTCCCTCAGCACTGACCCTCCACAGCCCCACTCCTCAGCACTGACCCTCCACAGCCCCCGCTCCCTCAGCGCTGACCCTCCCACAGCCCCCACTCCCTCAGCACTGACCCTCCCACAGACCCCACTCCCTCAGCACTGACCCTCCCACAGCCCCCACTCCCTCAGCACTGACCCTCCCACAGCCCCCACTCCCTCAGCAATGACCCTCCCACAGCCCCCACTCCCACAGCACTGACCCTCCCACAGCACCCACTCCCTCAGCACTGACCCTCCCACAGCACTGACCCTCCCACAGCCCCCGCTCCCTCAGCACTGACCCTCCCTCAGCGCCCACTCCCTCAGCACTGACCCTCCCACAGCCCCCACTCCCTCAGCGCTGACCCTCCCTCAGCACTGACCCTCCCTCAGCACTGACCCTCCCTCAGCACTGACCCTCCCACAATGCTGGAGTCAGGCCCCACACTATCAGTTCATTTGGTTTCTCTTCATCCTCTTATCCCTCTGTAACTTGGAATCTTGGCTGCTAACCCCAGCTCCTGGTCATGGGAATGTTTGAGCCAGAATTCCATGGTCCGATCAAGCTCCTCCCGAATTCTCGTCCGAAACATCTCTGCTTCGTCTCGGAGCATCCTCAACAGAAACCCCTGGAAACACAGGAAGGTCCACTGGGTGATGGCTCACTGAGAGGCTGCAGTGTACTGTGTGTGAGTGAGAAAGAGAGAGAGTGTACGTGAGGGACACACACACACACATGCACGGGACAGACCTTCCCCACCCTGGGGCAGTGCTGGGGGTGAGGGGACAGACCCTCCCACAGCCCCCACTCCCTCAGCACTGACCCTCCCACAGCGCCCACTCCCTCAGCACTGACCCTCCCACAGCCCCCGCTCCCTCAGCACTGACCCTCCCACAGCCCCCACTCCCTCAGCACTGACCCTCCCACAGCCCCCACTCCCTCAGCACTGACCCTCCCACAGCCCCCACTCCCTCAGCACTGACCCTCCCACAGCCCCCACTCCCTCAGCACTGACCCTCCCACAGCCCCCACTCCCTCAGCACTGACCCACAGCACACGCTCCCTCAGCACTGACCCTCCCTCAGCACTGACCCTCCCACAGCACCCCCTCCCTCAGCACTGACCTCCCTCAGCACTGACCCTCCCACAGCACTGACCCTCCCACAGCGCCCACTCCCTCAGCACTGACCCTCCCACAGCACTGACCCTCCCACAGCGCCCGCTCCCTCAGCACTGACCCTCCCACAGCACCCCCTCCCTCAGCACTGACCCTCCCACAGCACCCACTCCCTCAGCACTGACCCTCCCACAGCCCCCACTCCCTCAGCACTGACCCTCCCACAGCCCGCACTCCCTCAGCACTGACCCTCCCTCAGCGCTGACTCTCCCACAGCACCCACTCCCTCAGCGCTGACCCTCCCACAGCCCCCACTCCCTCAGCACTGACCCTCCCACAGCCCCCACTCCCTCAGCGCTGACCCTCCCACAGCGCCCACTCCCTCAGCACTGACCCTCCCACAGCACCCACTCCCTCAGCACTGACCCTCCCACAGCGCCCACTCCCTCAGCACTGACCCTCCCACAGCCCCCACTCCCTCAGCCCTGACCCTCCCACAGCCCCCACTCCCTCAGCACTGACCCTCCCACAGCACCCACTCCCTCAGCACTGACCCTCCCACAGCGCCCACTCCCTCAGCACTGACCCTCCCACAGCACCCACTCCCTCAGCACTGACCCTCCCACAGCCCCCACTCCCTCAGCACTGACTCTCCCACAGCCCCCGCTCCCTCAGCACTGACCCTCCCACAGCCCCCACTCCCTCAGCACTGACCCTCCCTCAGCCCCCGCTCCCTCAGCACTGACCCTCCCACAACCCCCGCTCCCTCAGCACTGACCCTCCCACAGCCCCCGCTCCCTCAGCACTGACCCTCCCACAACCCCCGCTCCCTCAGCACTGACCCTCCCTCAGCGCCCACTCCCTCAGCACTGACCCTCCCACAGCGCCCGCTCCCTCAGCACTGACCCTCCCACAGCCCCCACTCCCTCAGCACTGACCCTCCCACAGCCCCCACTCCCTCAGCACTGACCCTCCCTCAGCCCCCACTCCCTCAGCACTGACCCTCCCTCAGCACTGACCCTCCCACAGCCCCCACTCCCTCAGCACTGACCCTCCCACAGCGCCCGCTCCCTCAGTGCTGGGGGTGAGGGGTATACACACACAGGGGACAGACCTTCCCCACCCTGGGGCAGTGCTGGGATGAGGTGACAGACCTTCCCCACCCTGGGGGCAGTGCTGAGGGGGAGGGAAACATACAGGGGACAGACCTTCCCCACCCTGGGGGCAGTGCTGAGGGGGAGGGAAACATACAGGGGACAGACCTTCCCCACCCTGGGGGCAGTGCTGAGGGGGAGGGAAACATACAGGGGACAGACCTTCCCCACCCTGGGGGCAGTGCTGAGGGGGAGGGAAACATACAGGGGACAGACCTTCCCCACCCTGGGGGCAGTGCTGAGGGGGAGGGAAACATACAGGGGACAGACCTTCCCCACCCTGGGGCAGTGCTAGGGGTGGGGGGTACACACACACAAGGGACAGACCTACCCCACCCTGGGGTCCCTCTCTGTCTCACCAGCGAGTCCCGTGACAGGGCGGTGCTGTGGCTCTGCTTCCTTCCGGGATCGGCATGACGTCAGGGCGTCCCGTCTCCTGGACAACATGCCCCGCCCACGCACCGAGGCCACGCCCCCTCCCCCACACACAAGGGACACAAAACACCACCTGCTCGCCTAGACCCCGCCCCCTCACACAAACCCCACCCCTTCATCCAAACCGCGCCAATTCACCCAAACCCCGCCCCTCCACGCAAACCACGCCCCTACACCCAAACCCCGCCCCTACACCCAAACCCCGCCTCTTCACCCAAACACACCCAATTCACTGAAACCCCGCCCCTTCACACAAACTCCTCCCCTTCAACCAAACCCCACCCTCTCACCCAAACCACTCCCTCTTACTAAAGCCCGCCCCTTCACCCAAACCCCGCCCCTTCACCCAAACTCCTCCCCTTCAACCAAACCCCTCCCTCTCACCCAAACCCCGCCCCTTCACCCAAACTCCTCCCCTTCAACCAAACCCCTCCCTCTCACCCAAACCCCTCCCTCTTACTAAAGCCCGCCCCTTCACCCAAACACCAAACCCCTCCCTCTCACCCAAACCCCGCCCCTTCACCCAAACTCCTCCCCTTCAACCAAACCCCTCCCTCTCACCCAAACCCCTCCCCTTCACCCAAACCCCTCCCCTTCACCCAAACCCCTCCCCTTCACCCAAACCCCTCCCCTTCACCCAAACCCCTCCCCTTCACCCAAACCCCTCCCTCTCACCCAAACCCCTCCCTCTCACCCAAACCCCTCCCCTTCACCCAAACCCCTCCCCTTCACCCAAACCCCTCCCCTTCACCCAAACCCCTCCCTGTCCCCGTAGTGCCCAGGGATGTACAGGTTAGGGTGGATTGGCCGTGCTAAATTGTCCCCGTAGTGCCCAGGGATGTACAGGTTAGGGTGGATTGGCCGTGCTAAATTGTCCCATAGTGCCCAGGGATGTACAGGTTAGGGTGGATTGGCCGTGCTAAATTGTCCCCGTAGTGTCCAGGGATGTGCAGGTTAGGGTGGATTGGCCGTGCTAAATTGTCCCCGTAGTGTCCAGGGATGTGCAGGTTAGGGTGGATTGGCCGTGCTAAATTGTCCCCGTAGTGCCCAGGGATGTACAGGTTAGGGTGGATTGGCCGTGCTAAATTGTCCCCATCGTGCCCAGGGATGTACAGGTTAGGGTGGATTGGCCGTGCTAAATTGTCCCGTAGTGCCCAGGGATGTGCAGGTTAGGGTGGATTGGCCGTGCTAAATTGTCCCCGTAGTGCCCAGGGATGTACAGGTTAGGGTGGATTGGCCGTGCTAAATTGTCCCCGTAGTGCCCAGGGATGTGCAGGTTAGGGTGGATTGGCCGTGCTAAATTGTCCCTGTAGTGCCCAGGGATGTGCAGGTTAGGGTGGATTGGCCGTGCTAAATTGTCCCCGTAGTGCCCAGGGATGGGCAGGTTAGGGTGGATTGGCCGTGCTAAATTGTCCCCGTAGTGCCCAGGGATGTGCAGGTTAGGGTGGATTGGCCGTGCTAAATTGTCCCATAGTGCCCAGGGATGTACAGGTTAGGGTGGATTGGCCGTGCTAAATTGTCCCCGTAGTGCCCAGGGATGTACAGGTTAGGGTGGATTGGCCATGCTAAATTGTCCCCGTAGTGCCCAGGGATGTGCAGGTTAGGGTGGATTGGCCGTGCTAAATTGTCCCCGTAGTGCCCAGGGATGTACAGGTTAGGGTGGATTGGCCGTGCTAAATTGTCCCCGTAGTGCCCAGGGATGTACAGGTTAGGGTGGATTGGCCGTGCTAAATTGTCCCTGTAGTGCCCAGGGATGTACAGGTTAGGGTGGATTGGCCGTGCTAAATTGTCCCCGTAGTGCCCAGGGATGTACAGGTTAGGGTGGATTGGCCGTGCTAAATTGTCCCATAGTGCCCAGGGATGTACAGGTTAGGGTGGATTGGCCGTGCTAAATTGTCCCCGTAGTGCCCAGGGATGTACAGGTTAGGGTGGATTGGCCATGCTAAATTGTCCCCGTAGTGCCCAGGGATGTGCAGGTTAGGGTGGATTGGCCGTGCTAAATTGTCCCATAGTGCCCAGGGATGTACAGGTTAGGGTGGATTGGCCGTGCTAAATTGTCCCTGTAGTGCCCAGGGATGTACAGGTTAGGGTGGATTGGCCGTGCTAAATTGTCCCCGTAGTGCCCAGGGATGTACAGGTTAGGGTGGATTGGCCATGCTAAATTGTCCCTGTAGTGCCCAGGGATGTACAGGTTAGGGTGGATTGGCCGTGCTAAATTGTCCCCGTAGTGCCCAGGGATGTGCAGGTTAGGGTGGATTGGCCGTGCTAAATTGTCCCCGTAGTGCCCGGGGATGTACAGGTTAGGGTGGGATTGGCCATGCTAAATTGTCCCTGTAGTGCCCAGGGATGTACAGGTTAGGGTGGATTGGCCGTGCTAAATTGTCCCCGTAGTGCCCAGGGATGTACAGGTTAGGGTGGATTGGCCGTGCTAAATTGTCCCCGTAGTGCCCAGGGATGTACAGGTTAGGGTGGATTGGCCGTGCTAAATTGTCCCCGTAGTGCCCGGGGATGTACAGGTTAGGGTGGATTGGCCATGCTAAATTGTCCCTGTAGTGCCCAGGGATGTACAGGTTAGGGTGGATTGGCCGTGCTAAATTGTCCCCGTAGTGCCCGGGGATGTACAGGTTAGGGTGGGATTGGCCGTGCTAAATTGTCCCATAGTGCCCAGGGATGTACAGGTTAGGGTGGATTGGCCGTGTCAAATAGTCCCCATAGTGCCCAGGGATGTGCAGGTTAGGATGGGATTGGCCGTGCTAAATTGTCCCATAGTGCCCAGGGATGTACAGGTTAGGGTGGATTGGCCGTGTCAAATAGTCCCCATAGTGCCCAGGGATGTGCAGGTTAGGGTGGGATTGGCCGTGCTAAATTGTCCCCGTAGTGCCCAGGGATGTACAGGTTAGGGTGGATTGGCCGTGTCAAATAGTCCCCATAGTGCCCAGGGATGTGCAGGTTAGGGTGGGATTGGCCGTGCTAAATTGTCCCCGTAGTGCCCAGGGATGTACAGGTTAGGGTGGATTGGCCGTGTCAAATAGTCCCCATAGTGCCCAGGGATGTACAGGTTAGGGTGGATTGGCCGTGCTAAATTGTCCCATAGTGCCCAGGGATGTACAGGTTAGGGTGGATTGGCCGTGTCAAATAGTCCCCATAGTGCCCAGGGATGTGCAGGTTAGGGTGGGATTGGCCGTGCTAAATTGTCCCCGTAGTGCCCAGGGATGTGCAGGTTAGGGTGGATTGGCCGTGCTAAATTGTCCCCGTAGTGCCCAGCGATGTACAGGTTAGGGTGGATTGGCCGTGCTAAATTGTCCCGTAGTGCCCAGGGATGTACAGGTTAGGGTGGATTGGCCGTGCTAAATTGTCCCGTAGTGCCCAGGGATGTGCAGTTTAGGGTGGATTGGCCGTGCTAAATTGTCCCCGTAGTGCCCGGGGATGTACAGGTTAGGGTGGATTGGCCGTGCTAAATTGTCCCCGTAGTGCCCAGGGATGTACAGGTTAGGGTGGATTGGCCGTTCTAAATTGTCCCCGTAGTGCCCAGGGATGTACAGGTTAGGGTGGATTGGCCGTGCTAAATTGTCCCCGTAGTGCCCAGGGATGTACAGGTTAGGGTGGATTGGCCGTGCTAAATTGTCCCCGTAGTGCCCAGGGATGTACAGGTTAGGGTGGATTGGCCGTGCTAAATTGTCCCCGCAGTGCCCAGGGATGTACAGGTTAGGGTGGATTGGCCGTGCTAAATTGTCCCCGTAGTGCCCAGGGATGTACAGGTTAGGGTGGATTGGCCGTGCTAAATTGTCCCCGTAGTGCCCAGGGATGTACAGGTTAGGGTGGATTGGCCGTGCTAAATTGTCCCCGTAGTGCCCAGGGATGTACAGGTTAGGGTGGATTGGCCGTGCTAAATTGTCCTGTAGTGCCCAGGGATGTACAGGTTAGGGTGGATTGGCCGTGCTAAATTGTCCCCGTAGTGCCCAGGGATGTACAGGTTAGGGTGGATTGGCCGTGCTAAATTGTCCCATAGTGCCCAGGGATGTGCAAGTTAGGGTGGATTGGCCGTGCTAAATTGTCCCGTAGTGCCCAGGGATGTGCAGGTTAGGGTGGATTGGCCGTGCTAAATTGTCCTGTAGTGCCCAGGGATGTACAGGTTAGGGTGGATTGGCCGTGCTAAATTGTCCCATAGTGCCCAGGGATGTGCAGGTTAGGGTGGATTGGCCGTGCTAAATTGTCCCGTAGTGCCCAGGGATGTGCAGGTTAGGGTGGATTGGCCGTGCTAAATTGTCCTGTAGTGCCCAGGGATGTACAGGTTAGGGTGGATTGGCCGTGCTAAATTGTCCCATAGTGCCCAGGGATGTACAGGTTATGGTGGATTGGCCGTGCTAAATTGTCCCGTAGTGCCCAGAGATGTGCAGGTTAGGGTGGATTGGCCGTGCTAAATTGTCCCGTAGTGCCCAGGGATGTACAGGTTAGGGTGGATTGGCCGTGCTAAATTGTCCCCATAGTGCCCAGGGATGTGCAGGTTAGGGTGGATTGGCCGTGCTAAATTGTCCCATAGTGCCCAGGGATGTGCAGGTTAGGGTGGATTGGCCGTGCTAAATTGTCCCGTAGTGCCCAGGGATGTGCAGGTTAGGGTGGATTGGCCGTGCTAAATTGTCCCCGTAGTGCCCAGGGATGTACAGGTTAGGGTGGATTGGCCGTGCTAAATTGTCCCCGTAGTGCCCAGGGATGTACAGGTTAGGGTGGATTGGCCGTGCTAAATTGTCCCCATAGTGCCCAGGGATGTGCAGGTTAGGGTGGATTGGCCGTGCTAAATTGTCCCCGTAGTGCCCGGGGATGTACAGGTTAGGGTGGATTGGCCGTGCTAAATTGTCCCCGTAGTGCCCAGGGATGTACAGGTTAGGGTGGATTGGCCGTGCTAAATTGTCCCCGTAGTGCCCAGGGATGTACAGGTTAGGGTGGATTGGCCGTGCTAAATTGTCCCCGTAGTGCCCAGGGATGTACAGGTTAGGGTGGATTGGCCGTGCTAAATTGTCCCCGTAGTGCCCAGGGATGTACAGGTTAGGGTGGATTGGCCGTGCTAAATTGTCCCCGTAGTGCCCAGGGATGTACAGGTTAGGGTGGATTGGCCGTGCTAAATTGTCCCCGTAGTGCCCAGGGATGTACAGGTTAGGGTGGATTGGCCGTGCTAAATTGTCCCCGTAGTGCCCAGGGATGTACAGGTTAGGGTGGATTGGCCGTGCTAAATTGTCCCCGTAGTGCCCAGGGATGTGCAGGTTAGGGTGGATTGGCCGTGCTAAATTGTCCCATAGTGCCCAGGGATGTGCAGGTTAGGGTGGATTGGCCGTGCTAAATTGTCCCGTAGTGCCCAGGGATGTGCAGGTTAGGGTGGATTGGCCGTGCTAAATTGTCCTGTAGTGCCCAGGGATGTACAGGTTAGGGTGGATTGGCCGTGCTAAATTGTCCCCGTAGTGCCCAGGGATGTACAGGTTAGGGTGGATTGGCCGTGCTAAATTGTCCCATAGTGCCCAGGGATGTGCAGGTTAGGGTGGATTGGCCGTGCTAAATTGTCCCGTAGTGCCCAGGGATGTGCAGGTTAGGGTGGATTGGCCGTGCTAAATTGTCCTGTAGTGCCCAGGGATGTACAGGTTAGGGTGGATTGGCCGTGCATAATTGTCCCATAGTGCCCAGGGATGTGCAGGTTAGGGTGGATTGGCCGTGCTAAATTGTCCCGTAGTGCCCAGGGATGTGCAGGTTAGGGTGGATTGGCCGTGCTAAATTGTCCTGTAGTGCCCAGGGATGTACAGGTTAGGGTGGATTGCCCGTGCTAAATTGTCCCATAGTGCCCAGGGATGTACAGGTTAGGGTGGATTGGCCGTGCTAAATTGTCCCGTAGTGCCCAGGGATGAGCAGGTTAGGGTGGATTGGCCGTGCTAAATTGTCCCGTAGTGCCCAGGGATGTACAGGTTAGGGTGGATTCGCCGTGCTAAATTGTCCCCATAGTGCCCAGGGATGTGCAGGTTAGGGTGGATTGGCCGTGCTAAATTGTCCCATAGTGCCCAGGGATGTGCAGGTTAGGGTGGATTGGCCGTGCTAAATTGTCCCGTAGTGCCCAGGGATGTGTAGGTTAGGGTGGATTGGCCGTGCTAAATTGTCCCCGTAGTGCCCAGGGATGTGCAGGTTAGGGTGGATTGGCCGTGCTAAATTGTCCCATAGTGCCCAGGGATGTGTAGGTTAGGGTGGATTGGCCGTGCTAAATTGTCCCGTAGTGCCCAGGGATGTGCAGGTTAGGGTGGATTGGCCATGCTAAATTGTCCCATAGTGCCCAGGGATGTGCAGGTTAGGGTGGATTGGCCATGCTAAATTGTCCCATAGTGCCCAGGGATGTGCAGGTTAGGGTGGATTGGCCGTGCTAAATTGTCCCCATAGTGCCCAGGGATGTACAGGTTAGGGTGGATTGGCCGTGCTAAATTGTCCCCGTCGTGCCCAGGGATGTGCAGGTTAGGGTGGATTGGCCGTGCTAAATTGTCCCCGTAGTGCCCAGGGATGTGCAGGTTAGGGTGGATTGGCCGTGCTAAATTGTCCCCGTAGTGCCCAGGGATGTGCAGGTTAGGGTGGATTGGCCATGCTAAATTGTCCCCATATTGCCCAGGGATGTACAGGTTAGGGTGGATTGGCCGTGCTAAATTGTCCCATAGTGCCCAGGGATGTACAGGTTAGGGTGGATTGGCCGTGCTAAATTGTCCCCGTAGTGCCCAGGGATGTGCAGGTTAGGGTGGATTGGCCGTGCTAAATTGTCCCATAGTGCCCAGGGATGTACAGGTTAGGGTGGATTGGCCGTGCTAAATTGTCCCCGTAGTGCCTAGGGATGTGTAGGTTAGGGTGGATTGGCCGTTCTAAATTGTCCCATAGTGCCCAGGGATGTGTAGGTTAGGGTGGATTGGCCGTGCTAAATTGTCCCCGTAGTGCCTAGGGATGTGTAGGTTAGGGTGGATTGGCCGTGCTAAATTGTCCCCGTAGTGCCCAGGGATGTACAGGTTAGGGTGGATTGGCCGTGCTAAATTGTCCTGTAGTGCCCAGGGATGTACAGGTTCGGGTGGATTGGCCGTGCTAAATTGTCCCGTAGTGCCCAGGGATGTACAGGTTAGGGTGGATTGGCCGTGCTAAATTGTCCCCGTAGTGCCCAGGGATGTACAGGTTAGGGTGGATTGGCCGTGCTAAATTGTCCCCATAGTGCCCAGGGATGTACAGGTTAGGGTGCATTGGCCGTGCTAAATTCTCCCCATAGTGCCCAGGGATGTACAGGTTAGGGTGGATTGGCCGTGCTAAATTGTCCCATAGTGCCCAGGGATGTGCAGGTTAGGGTGTATTGGCCGTGCTAAATTGTCCCCGTAGTGCCCAGGGATGTACAGGTTAGGGTGCATTGGCCGTGCTAAATTGTCCCCATAGTGCCCAGGGATGTACAGGTTAGGGTGGATTGGCCGTGCTAAATTGTCCCATAGTGCCCAGGGATGTGCAGGTTAGGGTGGGATTGGCCGTGCTAAATTGTCCCCGTAGTGCCCAGGGATGTGCAGGTTAGGGTGGATTGGCCGTGCTAAATTATCCCCGTAGTGCTCAGGGATGTACAGGTTAGGGTGGATTGGCTGTGCTAAATTGTCCCCATAGTGCCCAGGGATGTACAGGTTAGGGTGCATTGGCCGTGCTAAATTGTCCCCGTAGTGCCCAGGGATGTACAGGTTAGGGTGGATTGGCAGTGCTAAATTGTCTTGTAGTGCCCAGGGATGTGCAGGTTAGGGTGGATTGGCCGTGCTAAATTGTCCCCGTAGTGCCCAGGGATGTACAGGTTAGGGTGGATTGGCCGTGCTAAAGTGTCCCCGTAGTGCCCAGGGATGTGCAGGTTAGGGTGGATTGGCCGTGCTAAATTGTCCCCATAGTGCCCAGGGATGTGCAGGTTAGGGTGGATTGGCCGTGCTAAATTGTCCCCGTAGTGCCCAGGGATGTGCAGGTTAGGGTGGATTGGCCGTGCTAAATTGTCCCCATAGTGCCCAGGGATGTGCAGGTTAGGGTGGATTGGCCGTGCTAAATTGTCTTGTAGTGCCCAGGGATGTGCAGGTTAGGGTGGATTGGCCGTGCTAAATTGTCCCCGTAGTGCCCAGGGATGTACAGGTTAGGGTGGATTGGCCGTGCTAAATTGTCCCCGTAGTGCCCAGGGATGTGCAGGTTAGGGTGGATTGGCTGTGCTAAATTGTCCCCGTAATGCCCAGGGATGTACAGGTTAGGGTGGATTGGCCGTGCTAAATTGTCCCTGTAGTGCCCAGGGATGTGCAGGTTAGGGTGGATTGGCCGTGCTAAATTGTCCCCGTAGTGCCCAGGGATGTACAGGGTAGGGTGGATTGGCCCGTGCTAAATTGTCTTGTAGTGCCCAGGGATGTGCAGGTTAGGGTGGATTGGCCGTGCTAAAGTGTCCCCGTAGTGCCCAGGGATGTACAGGTTAGGGTGGATTGGCCGTGGTAAATTGTCCCCGTAGTGCCCAGGGATGTACAGGTTAGGGTGGATTGGCCGTGCTAAATTGTCCCGTAGTGCCCAGGGATGTGCAGGTTAGGGTGGATTGGCCGTGCTAAATTGTCCCCGTAGTGCCCAGGGATGTACAGGTTAGGGTGGATTCGCCGTGCTAAATTGTCCCGTAGTGCCCAGGGATGTACAGGTTAGGGTGGATTGACCGTGCTAAATTGTCCCCGTAGTGCCCAGGGATGTACAGGTTAGGGTGGATTGGCCGTGCTAAATTGTCCCATTGTGCCCAGGGATGTGCAGGTTAGGGTGGATTGGCCGTGCTAAATTGTCCCCGTAGTGCCCAGGGATGTGTAGGTTAGGGTGGATTGGCCGTGCTAAATTGTCCGATAGTGCCCAGGGATGTACAGGTTAGGGTGGATTGGCCGTGCTAAATTGTCCCAGAGTCCCCAGGGATGTGCAGGTTAGGGTGGATTGGCCGTGCTAAATTGTCCCCGTAGTACCCAGGGATGTACAGGTTAGGGTGGATTGGCCGTGCTAAATTGTCCCCACAGTGCCCAGGGATGTGCAGGTTAGGGTGGATTGGCCGTGCTAAATTGTCCCCATAGTGCCCAGGGATGTGCAGGTTAGGGTGGATTGGCCGTGCTAAATTGTCCCCGTAGTGCCCAGGGATGTACAGGTTAGGGTGGATTGACCGTGCTAAATTGTCCCCATAGTGCCCAGGGATGTGCAGGTTAGGGTGGATTGGCCGTGCTAAATTGTCCCCATAGTGCCCAGGGATGTGCAGGTTAGGGTGGATTGGCCGTGCTAAATTGTCCCATAGTGCTCAGGGATGTACAGGTTAGGGTGGATTGGCCGTGCTAATTTGTCCCATAGTGCCCAGGGATGTACAGGTTAGGGTGGATTGGCCGTGCTAAATTGTCCCCGTAGTGCCCAGGGATGTGCAGGTTAGGGTGGATTGGCCGTTCTAAATTGTCCCATAGTGCCCAGGGATGTACAGGTTAGGGTGGATTGGCCGTGCTAAATTGTCCCCGTAGTGCCCAGGGATGTACAGGTTAGGGTGGATTGGCCGTGCTAAATTGTCCCCGTAGTGCCCAGGGATGTACAGGTTAGGGTGGATTGGCCGTGCTAAATTGTCCCCGTAGTGCCCAGGGATGTACAGGTTAGGGTGGATTGGCCGTGCTAAATTGTCCCCGTAGTGCTCAGGGATGTACAGGTTAGGGTGGATTGGTCGTGCTAAATTGTCCCTGTAGTGCCCAGGGATGTGCAGGTTAGGGTGGATTGGCCGTGCTAAATTGTCCCCATAGTGCCCAGGGATGTGCAGGTTAGGGTGGACTGGCCCGTGCTAAATTGTCCCCATAGTGCCCAGGGATGTGTAGGTTAGGGTGGATTGGCCGTGCTAAATTGTCCCCGTAGTGCCCAGGGATGTACAGGTCAGGTTGGATTGGCCGTGCTAAATTGTCCCCGTAGTGCCCAGGGATGTACAGGTTAGGGTGGATTGGCCGTGCTAAATTGTCCCATAGTGCTCAGGGATGTACAGGTTAGGGTGGATTGGCTGTGCTAAATTGTCCCTGTAGTGCCCAGGGATGTACAGGTTAGGGTGGATTGGCTGTGCTAAATTGTCCCTGTAGTGCCCAGGGATGTGCAGGTTAGGGTGGATTGGCCGTGCTAAATTGTCCCCGTAGTGCCCAGGGATGTGCAGGTTAGGGTGGATTGGCCGTGCTAAATTGTCCCCGTAGTGCCCAGGGATGTACAGGTTAGGGTGGATTGGCCGTGCTAAATTGTCCCCGTAGTGCCCAGGGATGTACAGGTTAGGGTGGGATTGACCTTGCTAAATTGTCCCCATAGTGCCCAGGGATGTACAGGTTAGGGTGGATTGGCCATGCTAAATTGTCCCGTAGTGCCCAGGGATGTGCAGGTTAGGGTGGATTGGCCGTGCTAAATTGTCTCGTAGTGCCCTGTGATGTGCAGGTTAGGGTGGATTGGCCGTGCTAAATTGTCCCCGTAGTGCCCGGGGATGTGCGGGTTAGGGTGGATTGGCCGTGCTAAATTGTCCCCGTAGTGCCCAGGGATGTACAGTTGAGGGTGGATTGGCCGTGCTAAATTGTCCCGTAGTGCCCAGGGATGTACAGGTTAGGGTGGATTGGCCATGCTAAATTGTCCCGTAGTGCCCAGGGATGTACAGGTTAGGGTGGATTGGCCGTGCTAAATTGTCCCCGTAGTGCCCAGGGATGTGTAGGTTAGGGTGGATTGGCCGTGCTAAATTGTCCCATAGTGCCCAGGGATGGTGCAGGTTAGGGTGGATTGACCGTGCTAAATTGTCCCATAGTGCCCAGGGATGTGTAGGTTAGGGTGGATTGGCCGTGCTAAATTGTCCCCGTAGTGCCCAGGGATGTGTAGGTTAGGGTGGATTGGACCTGCTAAATTGTCCAATAGTGCCCAGGGATGGTGCAGGTTAGGGTGGATTGGCCGTGCTAAATTGTCCCCGTAGTGCCCAGGGATGTGCAGGTTAGGGTGGGATTGGCCGTGCTAAATTGTCCCCGTAGTGCCCAGGGATGTACAGGTTAGGGTGGATTGGCCGTGCTAAATTGTCCCCATAGTGCCCAGGGATGTGCAGGTTAGGGTGGATTGGCCGTGCTAAATTGTCCCCGTAGTGCCCAGGGATGTGCAGGTTAGGGTGGATTGGCCGTTCTAAATTGTCCCATAGTGCCCAGGGATGTACAGGTTAGGGTGGATTGGCCGTGCTAAATTGTCCCCGTAGTGCCCAGGGATGTACAGGTTAGGGTGGATTGGCCGTGCTAATTTGTCCCATAGTGCCCAGGGATGTACAGGTTAGGGTGGATTGGCCGTGCTAAATTGTCCCCGTAGTGCCCAGGGATGTGCAGGTTAGGGTGGATTGGCCGTTCTAAATTGTCCCATAGTGCCCAGGGATGTACAGGTTAGGGTGGATTGGCCGTGCTAAATTGTCCCCGTAGTGCCCAGGGATGTACAGGTTAGGGTGGATTGGCCGTGCTAAATTGTCCCCGTAGTGCCCAGGGATGTGTAGGTTAGGGTGGATTGGCCGTGCTAAATTGTCCGATAGTGCCCAGGGATGTACAGGTTAGGGTGGATTGGCCGTGCTAAATTGTCCCAGAGTCCCCAGGGATGTGCAGGTTAGGGTGGATTGGCCGTGCTAAATTGTCCCCGTAGTACCCAGGGATGTACAGGTTAGGGTGGATTGGCCGTGCTAAATTGTCCCCACAGTGCCCAGGGATGTGCAGGTTAGGGTGGATTGGCCGTGCTAAATTGTCCCCATAGTGCCCAGGGATGTGCAGGTTAGGGTGGATTGGCCGTGCTAAATTGTCCCCGTAGTGCCCAGGGATGTACAGGTTAGGGTGGATTGACCGTGCTAAATTGTCCCCATAGTGCCCAGGGATGTGCAGGTTAGGGTGGATTGGCCGTGCTAAATTGTCCCCATAGTGCCCAGGGATGTGCAGGTTAGGGTGGATTGGCCGTGCTAAATTGTCCCATAGTGCTCAGGGATGTACAGGTTAGGGTGGATTGGCCGTGCTAATTTGTCCCATAGTGCCCAGGGATGTACAGGTTAGGGTGGATTGGCCGTGCTAAATTGTCCCCGTAGTGCCCAGGGATGTGCAGGTTAGGGTGGATTGGCCGTTCTAAATTGTCCCATAGTGCCCAGGGATGTACAGGTTAGGGTGGATTGGCCGTGCTAAATTGTCCCCGTAGTGCCCAGGGATGTACAGGTTAGGGTGGATTGGCCGTGCTAAATTGTCCCCGTAGTGCCCAGGGATGTACAGGTTAGGGTGGATTGGCCGTGCTAAATTGTCCCCGTAGTGCCCAGGGATGTACAGGTTAGGGTGGATTGGCCGTGCTAAATTGTCCCCGTAGTGCTCAGGGATGTACAGGTTAGGGTGGATTGGTCGTGCTAAATTGTCCCTGTAGTGCCCAGGGATGTGCAGGTTAGGGTGGATTGGCCGTGCTAAATTGTCCCCATAGTGCCCAGGGATGTGCAGGTTAGGGTGGACTGGCCCGTGCTAAATTGTCCCCATAGTGCCCAGGGATGTGTAGGTTAGGGTGGATTGGCCGTGCTAAATTGTCCCCGTAGTGCCCAGGGATGTACAGGTCAGGTTGGATTGGCCGTGCTAAATTGTCCCCGTAGTGCCCAGGGATGTACAGGTTAGGGTGGATTGGCCGTGCTAAATTGTCCCATAGTGCTCAGGGATGTACAGGTTAGGGTGGATTGGCTGTGCTAAATTGTCCCTGTAGTGCCCAGGGATGTACAGGTTAGGGTGGATTGGCTGTGCTAAATTGTCCCTGTAGTGCCCAGGGATGTGCAGGTTAGGGTGGATTGGCCGTGCTAAATTGTCCCCGTAGTGCCCAGGGATGTGCAGGTTAGGGTGGATTGGCCGTGCTAAATTGTCCCCGTAGTGCCCAGGGATGTACAGGTTAGGGTGGATTGGCCGTGCTAAATTGTCCCCGTAGTGCCCAGGGATGTACAGGTTAGGGTGGGATTGACCTTGCTAAATTGTCCCCATAGTGCCCAGGGATGTACAGGTTAGGGTGGATTGGCCATGCTAAATTGTCCCGTAGTGCCCAGGGATGTGCAGGTTAGGGTGGATTGGCCGTGCTAAATTGTCTCGTAGTGCCCTGTGATGTGCAGGTTAGGGTGGATTGGCCGTGCTAAATTGTCCCCGTAGTGCCCGGGGATGTGCGGGTTAGGGTGGATTGGCCGTGCTAAATTGTCCCCGTAGTGCCCAGGGATGTACAGTTGAGGGTGGATTGGCCGTGCTAAATTGTCCCGTAGTGCCCAGGGATGTACAGGTTAGGGTGGATTGGCCATGCTAAATTGTCCCGTAGTGCCCAGGGATGTACAGGTTAGGGTGGATTGGCCGTGCTAAATTGTCCCCGTAGTGCCCAGGGATGTGTAGGTTAGGGTGGATTGGCCGTGCTAAATTGTCCCATAGTGCCCAGGGATGGTGCAGGTTAGGGTGGATTGACCGTGCTAAATTGTCCCATAGTGCCCAGGGATGTGTAGGTTAGGGTGGATTGGCCGTGCTAAATTGTCCCCGTAGTGCCCAGGGATGTGTAGGTTAGGGTGGATTGGACCTGCTAAATTGTCCAATAGTGCCCAGGGATGGTGCAGGTTAGGGTGGATTGGCCGTGCTAAATTGTCCCCGTAGTGCCCAGGGATGTGCAGGTTAGGGTGGGATTGGCCGTGCTAAATTGTCCCCGTAGTGCCCAGGGATGTACAGGTTAGGGTGGATTGGCCGTGCTAAATTGTCCCGTAGTGCCCAGGGATGTACAGGTTAGGGTGGATTGACCGTGCTAAATTGTCCCCGTAGTGCCCAGGGATGTACAGGTTAGGGTGGATTGGCCGTGCTAAATTGTCCCCGTAGTGCCCAGGGATGTACAGGTTAGGGTGGATTGGCCGTGCTAAATTGTCCCCGTAGTGCCCAGGGATGTACAGGTTAGGGTGGATTGGCCGTGCTAAATTGTCCCCGTAGTGCCCAGGGATGTACAGGTTAGGGTGGATTGGCCATGCTAAATTGTCCCCATAGTGCCCAGGTATGTGCAGGTTAGGGTGGATTGGCCGTGCTAAATTGTCCCTTAGTGCCCAGGGATGTACAGGTTAGGGTGGATTGGCCGTGCTCAACTGTCCCCGTAGTGCCCAGGGATGTGCAGGTTAGGGTGGATTGGCCGTGCTAAATTGTCCCCGGAGTGCCCAGGGATGTACAGGTTAGGGTGGATTGGCCGTGCTCAACTGTCCCCGTAGTGCCCAGGGATGTGCAGGTTAGGGTGGGATTGGCCGTGCTAAATTGTCCCCATAGTGCCCAGGTATGTGCAGGTTAGGGTGGATTGGCCGTGCTAAATTGTCCCTTAGTGCCCAGGGATGTACAGGTTAGGGTGGATTGGCCGTGCTCAACTGTCCCCGTAGTGCCCAGGGATGTGCAGGTTAGGGTGGATTGGCCGTGCTAAATTGTCCCCGTAGTGCCCAGGGATGTACAGGTTAGGGTGGATTGGCCGTGCTCAACTGTCCCCGTAGTGCCCAGGGATGTGCAGGTTAGGGTGGGATTGGCCGTGCTAAATTATCCCCGTAGTGCCCAGGGATGTACAGGTTAGGGTGGATTGGCCGTGCTAAATTGTCCCGTAGTGCCCAGGGATGTACAGGTTAGGGTGGATTGGCCATGCTAAATTGTCCCGTAGTGCCCAGGGATGTACAGGTTAGGGTGGATTGGCCGTG
This sequence comes from Chiloscyllium punctatum, assembly GCF_047496795.1. NCBI lineage: Eukaryota > Metazoa > Chordata > Chondrichthyes > Orectolobiformes > Hemiscylliidae > Chiloscyllium > Chiloscyllium punctatum. The sequence continues at coordinate 34,341,363 of NC_092788.1, forward strand.
CTAAATTGTCCCCGTAGTGCCCAGGGATGTGTAGGTTAGGGTGGATTGGCCGTGCTAAATTGTCCCATAGTGCCCAGGGATGGTGCAGGTTAGGGTAGATTGACCGTGCTAAATTGTCCCATAGTGCCCAGGGATGTGTAGGTTAGGGTGGATTGGCCGTGCTAAATTGTCCCCGTAGTGCCCAGGGATGTACAGGTTAGGGTGGGATTGACCTTGCTAAATTGTCCCCATAGTGCCCAGGGATGTACAGGTTAGGGTGGATTGGCCATGCTAAATTGTCCCGTAGTGCCCAGGGATGTGCAGGTTAGGGTGGATTGGCCGTGCTAAATTGTCTCGTAGTGCCCTGTGATGTGCAGGTTAGGGTGGATTGGCCGTGCTAAATTGTCCCCGTAGTGCCCGGGGATGTGCGGGTTAGGGTGGATTGGCCGTGCTAAATTGTCCCCGTAGTGCCCAGGGATGTACAGTTGAGGGTGGATTGGCCGTGCTAAATTGTCCCGTAGTGCCCAGGGATGTACAGGTTAGGGTGGATTGGCCATGCTAAATTGTCCCGTAGTGCCCAGGGATGTACAGGTTAGGGTGGATTGGCCGTGCTAAATTGTCCCCGTAGTGCCCAGGGATGTGTAGGTTAGGGTGGATTGGCCGTGCTAAATTGTCCCATAGTGCCCAGGGATGGTGCAGGTTAGGGTGGATTGGCCGTGCTAAATTGTCCCCATAGTGCCCAGGGATGTACAGGTTAGGGTGGATTGGCCGTGCTAAATTGTCCCCATAGTGCCCAGGGATGTACAGGTTAGGGTGGATTGGCCGTGCTAAATTGTCCCCGTAGTGCCCAGGGATGTACAGGTTAGGGTGGGATTGGCCGTGCTAAATTATCCCCGTAGTGCCCAGGGATGTACAGGTTAGGGTGGATTGGCCGTGCTAAATTGTCCCCGTAGTGCCCAGGGATGTACAGGTTAGGGTGGATTGGCCGTGCTAAATTGTCCCCATAGTGCCCAGGGATGTGCAGGTTAGGGTGGATTGGCCGTGCTAAATTATCCCCATAGTGCCCAGGGATGTGCAGGTTAGGGTGGATTGGCCGTGCTAAATTGTCCCCATAGTGCCCAGGGATGTGCAGGTTAGGGTGGATTGGCCGTGCTAAATTGTCCCCATAGTGCCCAGGGATGTGCAGGTTAGGGTGGATTGGCCGTGCTAAATTGTCCCCGTAGTGCCCAGGGATGTGCAGGTTAGGGTGGATTGACCGTGCTAAATTGTCCCCGTAGTGCCCAGGGATGTGCAGGTTAGGGTGGATTGACCGTGCTAAATTGTCCCGTAGTGCTCAGGGATGTACAGGTTAGGGTGGATTGACCGTGCTAAATTGTCCCCATACTGCCCAGGGATGTGCAGGTTAGGGTGGATTGGCCGTGCTAACTTGTCCCCGTAGTGCCCAGGGATGTACAGGTTAGGGTGGATTGACCGTGCTAAATTGTCCCCATAGTGCCCAGGGATGTGCAGGTTAGGGTGGATTGGCCGTGCTAAATTGTCCCCATAGTGCCCAGGGATGTACAGGTTAGGGTGGATTGACCGTGCTAAATTGTCCCCGTAGTGCCCAGGGATGTGCAGGTTAGGGTGGATTGGCCGTGCTAAATTGTCCCTGTAGTACCAAGGGATGTACAGGTTAGGGTGGATTGGCCGTGCTAAATTGTCCCCGTAGTGTCCAGGGATGTACAGGTTAGGGTGGATTGGCCGTGCTAAATTGTCCCCGTAGTGCCCAGGGATGTACAGGTTAGGGTGGATTGGCCGTGCTAAATTGTCCCCGTAGTGCCCAGGGATGTACAGGTTAGGGTGGATTGGTCGTGCTAAATTGTCCCTGTAGTGCCCAGGGATGTACAGGTTAGGGTGGATTGGTCGTGCTAAATTGTCCCCGTAGTGCCAAGGGATGTACAGGTTAGGGTGGATTGGTCGTGCTAAATTGTCCCCGTAGTGCCCAGGGATGTACAGGTTAGGGTGGATTGGCCGTGCTAAATTGTCCCCGTAGTGCCCAGGGATGTACAGGTTAGGGTGGATTGGCCGTGCTAAATTGTACCCGTAGTGCCCAGGGATGTACAGGTTAGGGTGGATTGGCCGTGCTAAATTGTCCCCATAGTGCCCAGGGATGTGCAGGTTAGGGTGGACTGGCCGTGCTACATTGTCCCCATAGTGCCCAGGGATGTGTAGGTTAGGGTGGATTGGCCGTGCTAAATTGTCCCCGTAGTGCCCAGGGATGTACAGGTTAGGGTGGATTGGCCGTGCTAAATTGTCCCATAGTGCTCAGGGATGTACAGGTTTGGGTGGATTGACCGTGCTAAATTGTCCCCATAGTGCCCAGGGATGGTGCAGGTTAGGGTGGATTGGCCGTGCTAAATTGTCCCTGTAGTGCCCAGGGATGTACAGGTTAGGGTGGATTGGCTGTGCTAAATTGTCCCTGTAGTGCCCAGGGATGTGCAGGTTAGGGTGGATTGGCCGTGCTAAATTGTCCCCGTAGTGCCCAGGGATGTGCAGGTTAGGGTGGATTGGCCGTGCTAAATTGTCCCCATAGTGCCCAGGGATGTACAGGTTAGGGTGGATTGGCCGTGCTAAATTGTCCCCGTAGTGCCCAGGGATGTACAGGTTAGGGTGGGATTGACCGTGCTAAATTGTCCCCATAGTGCCCAGGGATGTACAGGTTAGGGTGGATTGGCCATGCTAAATTGTCCCGTAGTGCCCAGGGATGTGCAGGTTAGGGTGGATTGGCCGTGCTAAATTGTCTCGTAGTGCCCTGGGATGTGCAGGTTAGGGTGGATTGGCCGTGCTAAATTGTCCCCGTAGTGCCCGGGGATGTGCGGGTTAGGGTGGATTGGCCGTGCTAAATTGTCCCCGTAGTGCCCAGGGATGTACAGGTCAGGGTGGATTGACCGTGCTAAATTGTCCTGTAGTGCCCAGGGATGTACAGGTTAGGGTGGATTGGCCTTGCTAAATTGTCCCCGTAGTGCCCAGGGATGTGTAGGTTAGGGTGGATTGGCCGTGCTAAATTGTCCCATAGTGCCCAGGGATGGTGCAGGTTAGGGTGGATTGACCGTGCTAAATTGTCCCATAGTGCCCAGGGATGTGTAGGTTAGGGTGGATTGGCCGTGCTAAATTGTCCCCGTAGTGCCCAGGGATGTGTAGGTTAGGGTGGATTGGCCGTGCTAAATTGTCCCATAGTGCCCAGGGATGGTGCAGGTTAGGGTGGATTGGCCGTGCTAAATTGTCCCCGTAGTGCCCTGGGATGTGCAGGTTAGGGTGGATTGGCCGTGCTAAATTGTCCCATAGTGCCCAGGGATGTGCAGGTTCGGGTGGATTGGCCGTGCTAAATTGTCCCCGTAGTGCCCAGGGATGTACAGGTTAGGGTGGATTGGCCGTGCTCAACTGTCCCCGTAGTGCCCAGGGATGTGCAGGTTAGGGTGGATTGGCCGTGCTAAATTGTCCCCGTAGTGCCCAGGGATGTACAGGTTAGGGTGGATTGGCCGTGCTCAACTGTCCCCGTAGTGCCCAGGGATGTGCAAGTTAGGGTGGGATTGGCCGTGCTAAATTGTCCCCATAGTGCCCAGGTATGTGCAGGTTAGGGTGGATTGGCCGTGCTAAATTGTCCCTTAGTCCCCAGGGATGTACAGGTTAGGGTGGATTGGCCGTGCTCAACTGTCCCCTTAGTGCCCAGGGATGTGCAGGTTAGGGTGGATTGGCCGTGCTAAATTGTCCCCGTAGTGCCCAGGGATGTACAGGTTAGGGTGGATTGGCCGTGCTCAACTGTCCCCGTAGTGCCCAGGGATGTGCAGGTTAGGGTGGGATTGGCCGTGCTAAATTGTCCCCGTAGTGCCCAGGGATGTACAGGTTAGGGTGGATTGGCCGTGCTAAATTGTCCCGTAGTGCCCAGGGATGTGCAGGTTAGGGTGGATTGGCCGTGCTAAATTGTCCCCATAGTGCCCAGGGATGTACAGGTTAGGGTGGATTGGCCGTGCTAAATTGTCCCCGTAGTTCCCAGGGATGTACAGGTTAGGGTGGATTGGCCGTGTTAAATTGTCCCTTAGTGCCCAGGGATGTACAGGTTAGGGTGGATTGGCCGTGCTAAATTGTCCCCATAGTGCCCAGGGATGTACAGGTTAGGGTGGATTGGCCGTGCTAAATTGTCCCCGTAGTGCCCAGGGATGTGTAGGTTAGGGTGGATTGGCCGTGCTAAATTGTCCCGTAGTGCCCAGGGATGTTCAGGTTAGGGTGGATTGGCCGTGCTAAATTGTCCCGTAGTGCCCAGGGATGTACAGGTTGGGGTGGATTGGCCGTGCTAAATTGTCCCATAGTGCCCAGGGATGTACAGGTTAGGGTGGATTGGCCGTGCTAAATTGTGCCCGTAGTGCCCAGGGATGTGTAGGTTAGGGTGGATTGGCCGTGCTAAATTGTCCCGTAGTGCCCAGGGATGTGCAGGTTAGGGTGGATTGGCCGTGCTAAATTGTCCCCATAGTGCCCAGGGATGTACAGGTTAGGGTGGATTGGCCGTGCTAAATTGTCCCATAGTGCCCAGGGATGTGTAGGTTAGGGTGGATTGGCCGTGCTAAATTGTCCCGTAGTGCCCAGGGATGTGCAGTTTAGGGTGGATTGGCCGTGCTAAATTGTCCCGTAGTGCCCAGGGATGTGCAGGTTAGGGTGGATTGGCCGTGCTAAATTGTCCCATAGTGCCCAGGGATGTACAGGTTAGGGTGGATTGGCCGTGCTAAATTGTCCCCATAGTGCCCAGGGATGTGCAGGTTAGGGTGGATTGACCGTGCTAAATTGTCCCCGTAGTGCCCAGGGATGTGCAGGTTAGGGTGGATTGGCAGTGCTAAATTGTCTTGTAGTGCCCAGGAATGTGCAGGTTAGGGTGGATTGGCCGTGCTAAATTGTCCCCGTAGTGCCCAGGGATGTACAGGTTAGGGTGGATTGGCCGTGCTAAAGTGTCCCCGTAGTGCCCAGGGATGTGCAGGTTAGGGTGGATTGGCCATGCTAAATTGTCCCCATAGTGCCCAGGGATGTGCAGGTTAGGGTGGATTGGCCGTGCTAAATTGTCCCCGTAGTGCCCAGGGATGTGCAGGTTAGGGTGGATTGGCCGTGCTAAATTGTCCCCATAGTGCCCAGGGATGTGCAGGTTAGGCTGGATTGGCCGTGCTAAATTGTCTTGTAGTGCCCAGGGATGTGCAGGTTAGGGTGGATTGGCCGTGCTAAATTGTCCCCGTAGTGCCCAGGGATGTACAGGTTAGGGTGGATTGGCCGTGCTAAATTGTCCCCGTAGTGCCCAGGGATGTGCAGGTTAGGGTGGATTGGCTGTGCTAAATTGTCCCCGTAATGCCCAGGGATGTACAGGTTAGGGTGGATTGGCCGTGCTAAATTGTCCCTGTAGTGCCCAGGGATGTGCAGGTTAGGGTGGATTGACCGTGCTAAATTGTCCCCGTAGTGCCCAGGGATGTACAGGGTAGGGTGGATTTGCCCGTGCTAAATTGTCTTGTAGTGCCCAGGGATGTGCAGGTTAGGGTGGATTGGCCGTGCTAAAGTGTCCCCGTAGTGCCCAGGGATGTACAGGTTAGGGTGGATTGGCCGTGCTAAATTGTCCCCGTAGTGCCCAGGGATGTACAGGTTAGGGTGGATTGGCCGTGCTAAATTGTCCCGTAGTGCCCAGGGATGTGCAGGTTAGGGTGGATTGGCCGTGCTAAATTGTCCCCGTAGTGCCCAGGGATGTACAGGTTAGGGTGGATTGGCCATGCTAAATTGTCCCGTAGTGCCCAGGGATGTACAGGTTAGGGTGGATTGACCGTGCTAAATTGTCCCCGTAGTGCCCAGGGATGTACAGGTTAGGGTGGATTGGCCGTGCTAAATTGTCCCATTGTGCCCAGGGATGTGCAGGTTAGGGTGGATTGGCCGTGCTAAATTGTCCCCGTAGTGCCCAGGGATGTGTAGGTTAGGGTGGATTGGCCGTGCTAAATTGTCCCATAGTGCCCAGGGATGTACAGGTTAGGGTGGATTGGCCGTGCTAAATTGTCCCAGAGTCCCCAGGGATGTGCAGGTTAGGGTGGATTGGCCGTGCTAAATTGTCCCCGTAGTACCCAGGGATGTACAGGTTAGGGTGGATTGGCCGTGCTAAATTGTCCCCATAGTGCCCAGGGATGTGCAGGTTAGGGTGGATTGGCCGTGCTAAATTGTCCCCATAGTGCCCAGGGATGTGCAGGTTAGGGTGGATTGACCGTGCTAAATTGTCCCCGTAGTGCCCAGGGATGTGCAGGTTAGGGTGGATTGACCGTGCTAAATTGTCCCGTAGTGCTCAGGGATGTACAGGTTAGGGTGGATTGACCGTGCTAAATTGTCCCCATAGTGCCCAGGGATGTGCAGGTTCGGGTGGATTGGCCGTGCTAAATTGTCCCCGTAGTGCCCAGGGATGTACAGGTTAGGGTGGATTGACCGTGCTAAATTGTCCCCATAGTGCCCAGGGATGTGCAGGTTAGGGTGGATTGGCCGTGCTAAATTGTCCCCATAGTGCCCAGGGATGTGCAGTTTAGGGTGGATTGGCCGTGCTAAATTGTCCCATAGTGCTCAGGGATGTACAGGTTAGGGTGGATTGGCCGTGCTAAATTGTCCCATAGTGCCCAGGGATGTACAGGTTAGGGTGGATTGGCCGTGCTAAATTGTCCCCGTAGTGCCCAGGGATGTGCAGGTTAGGGTGGATTGGCTGTTCTAAATTGTCCCATAGTGCCCAGGGATGTACAGGTTAGGGTGGATTGGCCGTGCTAAATTGTCCCCGTAGTGCCCAGGGATGTACAGGTTAGGGTGGATTGGCCGTGCTAAATTGTCCCCGTAGTGCCCAGGGATGTACAGGTTAGGGTGGATTGGCCGTGCTAAATTGTCCCCGTAGTGCCCAGGGATGTACAGGTTAGGGTGGATTGGCCGTGCTAAATTGTCCCCGTAGTGCCCAGGGATGTACAGGTTAGGGTGGATTGGTCGTGCTAAATTGTCCCTGTAGTGCCCAGGGATGTGCAGGTTAGGGTGGATTGGCCGTGCTAAATTGTCCCCATAGTGCCCAGGGATGTGCAGGTTAGGGTGGACTGGCCCGTGCTAAAATGTCCCCATAGTGCCCAGGGATGTGTAGGTTAGGGTGGATTGGCCGTGCTAAATTGTCCCCGTAGTGCCCAGGGATGTACAGGTCAGGTTGGATTGGCCGTGCTAAATTGTCCCCGTACTGCCCAGGGATGTACAGGTTAGGGTGGATTGGCCGTGCTAAATTGTCCCATAGTGCTCAGGGATGTACAGGTTAGGGTGGATTGGCTGTGCTAAATTGTCCCTGTAGTGCCCAGGGATGTACAGGTTAGGGTGGATTGGCTGTGCTAAATTGTCCCTGTAGTGCCCAGGGATGTGCAGGTTAGGGTGGATTGGCCGTGCTAAATTGTCCCCGTAGTGCCCAGGGATGTGCAGGTTAGGGTGGATTGGCCGTGCTAAATTGTCCCCGTAGTGCCCAGGGATGTACAGGTTAGGGTGGATTGGCCGTGCTAAATTGTCCCCGTAGTGCCCAGGGATGTACAGGTTAGGGTGGGATTGACCTTGCTAAATTGTCCCCATAGTGCCCAGGGATGTACAGGTTAGGGTGGATTGGCCATGCTAAATTGTCCCCGTAGTGCCCAGGGATGTGCAGGTTAGGGTGGATTGGCCGTGCTAAATTGTCTCGTAGTGCCCTGTGATGTGCAGGTTAGGGTGGATTGGCCGTGCTAAATTGTCCCCGTAGTGCCCGGGGATGTGCGGGTTAGGGTGGATTGGCCGTGCTAAATTGTCCCCGTAGTGCCCAGGGATGTACAGTTGAGGGTGGATTGGCCGTGCTAAATTGTCCCGTAGTGCCCAGGGATGTACAGGTTAGGGTGGATTGGCCATGCTAAATTGTCCCGTAGTGCCCAGGGATGTACAGGTTAGGGTGGATTGGCCGTGCTAAATTGTCCCCGTAGTGCCCAGGGATGTGTAGGTTAGGGTGGATTGGCCGTGCTAAATTGTCCCATAGTGCCCAGGGATGGTGCAGGTTAGGGTGGATTGACCGTGCTAAATTGTCCCATAGTGCCCAGGGATGTGTAGGTTAGGGTGGATTGGCCGTGCTAAATTGTCCCCGTAGTGCCCAGGGATGTGTAGGTTAGGGTGGATTGGCCGTGCTAAATTGTCCAATAGTGCCCAGGGATGGTGCAGGTTAGGGTGGATTAGCCGTGCTAAATTGTCCCCGTAGTGCCCAGGGATGTGCAGGTTAGGGTGGGATTGGCCGTGCTAAATTGTCCCCGTAGTGCCCAGGGATGTACAGGTTAGGGTGGATTGGCCGTGCTAAATTGTCCCTTAGTGCCCAGGGATGTACAGGTTAGGGTGGATTGACCGTGCTAAATTGTCCCCGTAGTGCCCAGGGATGTACAGGTTAGGGTGGATTGGCCGTGCTAAATTGTCCCCGTAGTGCCCAGGGATGTACAGGTTAGGGTGGATTGGCCGTGCTAAATTGTCCCCGTAGTGCCCAGGGATGTACAGGTTAGGGTGGATTGGCCGTGCTAAATTGTCCCCGTAGTGCCCAGGGATGTACAGGTTAGGGTGGATTGGCCGTGCTAAATTGTCCCCGTAGTGCCCAGGGATGTACAGGTTAGGGTGGATTGGCCATGCTAAATTGTCCCCATAGTGCCCAGGTATGTGCAGGTTAGGGTGGATTGGCCGTGCTAAATTGTCCCTTAGTGCCCAGGGATGTACAGGTTAGGGTGGATTGGCCGTGCTCAACTGTCCCCGTAGTGCCCAGGGATGTGCAGGTTAGGGTGGATTGGCCGTGCTAAATTGTCCCCGGAGTGCCCAGGGATGTACAGGTTAGGGTGGATTGGCCGTGCTCAACTGTCCCCGTAGTGCCCAGGGATGTGCAGGTTAGGGTGGGATTGGCCGTGCTAAATTGTCCCCATAGTGCCCAGGTATGTGCAGGTTAGGGTGGATTGGCCGTGCTAAATTGTCCCTTAGTGCCCAGGGATGTACAGGTTAGGGTGGATTGGCCGTGCTCAACTGTCCCCGTAGTGCCCAGGGATGTGCAGGTTAGGGTGGATTGGCCGTGCTAAATTGTCCCCGTAGTGCCCAGGGATGTACAGGTTAGGGTGGATTGGCCGTGCTCAACTGTCCCCGTAGTGCCCAGGGATGTGCAGGTTAGGGTGGGATTGGCCGTGCTAAATTATCCCCGTAGTGCCCAGGGATGTACAGGTTAGGGTGGATTGGCCGTGCTAAATTGTCCCCGTAGTGCCCAGGGATGTACAGGTTAGGGTGGATTGGCCGTGCTAAATTGTCCCCATAGTGCCCAGGGATGTGCAGGTTAGGGTGGATTCGCCGTGCTAAATTGTCCCCATAGTGCCCAGGGATGTGCAGGTTAGGGTGGGATTGGCCGTGCTAAATTGTCCCCGTAGTGCCCAGGGATGTACAGGTTAAGGTGGATTGGCCGTGCTAAATTGTCCCCGTAGTACCCAGGGATGTACAGGTTAGGGTGGATTGGCCGTGCTAAATTGTCCCCGTAGTGCCCAGGGATGTACAGGTTAAGGTGGATTGGCCGTGCTAAATTGTCCCCGTAGTACCCAGGGATGTACAGGTTAGGGTGGATTGGCCGTGCTAAATTGTCCCCGTAGTGCCCAGGGATGTACAGGTTAGGGTGGATTGGCCGTGCTAAATTGTCCTGTAGTGCCCAGGGATGTGCAGGTTAGGGTGGATTGGCCGTGCTAAATTGTCCCGTAGTGCCCAGGGATGTGTAGGTTAGGGTGGATTGGCCGTGCTAAATTGTCCCCATAGTGCCCAGGGATGTGCAGGTTAGGGTGGGATTGGCCGTGCTAAATTGTCCCCGTAGTGCCCAGGGATGTACAGGTTAGGGTGGGATTGGCCGTGCTAAATTGTCCCCATAGTGCCCAGGTATGTGCAGGTTAGGGTGGATTGGCCGTGCTAAATTGTCCCTTAGTGCCCAGGGATGTACAGGTTAGGGTGGATTGGCCGTGCTCAACTGTCCCCGTAGTGCCCAGGGATGTGCAGGTTAGGGTGGATTGGCCGTGCTAAATTGTCCCCGTAGTGCCCAGGGATGTACAGGTTAGGGTGGATTGGCCGTGCTCAACTGTCCCCGTAGTGCCCAGGGATGTGCAGGTTAGGGTGGGATTGGCCGTGCTAAATTGTCCCCGTAGTGCCCAGGGATGTACAGGTTAGGGTGGATTGGCCGTGCTAAATTGTCCCGTAGTGCCCAGGGATGTGCAGGTTAGGGTGGATTGGCCGTGCTAAATTGTCCCCATAGTGCCCAGGGATGTACAGGTTAGGGTGGATTGGCCGTGCTAAATTGTCCCTTAGTGCCCAGGGATGTACAGGTTAGGGTGGATTGGCCGTGCTAAATTGTCCCCATAGTGCCCAGGGATGTACAGGTTAGGGTGGATTGGCCGTGCTAAATTGTCCCCATAGTGCCCAGGGATGTACAGGTTAGGGTGGATTGGCCGTGCTAAATTGTCCCCATAGTGCCCAGGGATGTACAGGTTAGGGTGGATTGGCCGTGCTAAATTGTCCCCGTAGTGCCCAGGGATGTACAGGTTAGGGTGGGATTGGCCGTGCTAAATTGTCCCCGTAGTGCCCAGGGATGTACAGGTTAGGGTGGGATGGCCGTGCTAAATTATCCCCGTAGTGCCCAGGGATGTGCAGGTTCGGGTGGGATTGGCCGTGATAAATTGTCCCCGTAGTGCCCAGGGATGTACAGGTTAGGGTGGATTGGCCGTGTTAAATTGTCCCGTAGTGCCCAGGGATGTACAGGTTAGGGTGGATTGACCGTGCTAAATTGTCCCCGTAGTGCCCAGGGATGTACAGGTTAGGGTGGATTGGCCGTGCTAAATTGTCCCCGTAGTGCCCAGGGATGTACAGGTTAGGGTGGATTGGCCGTGCTAAATTGTCCCCGTAGTGCCCAGGGATGTACAGGTTAGGGTGGATTGGCCATGCTAAATTGTCCCCATAGTGCCCAGGTATGTGCAGGTTAGGGTGGATTGGCCGTGCTAAATTGTCCCTTAGTGCCCAGGGATGTACAGGTTAGGGTGGATTGCCCGTGCTCAACTGTCCCCGTAGTGCCCAGGGATGTGCAGGTTAGGGTGGATTGGCCGTGCTAAATTGTCCCCGTAGTGCCCAGGGATGTACAGGTTAGTGTGGATTGGCCGTGCTCAACTGTCCCCGTAGTGCCCAGGGATGTGCAGGTTAGGGTGGGATTGGCCGTGCTAAATTGTCCCCGTAGTGCCCAGGGATGTACAGGTTAGGGTGGATTGGCCGTGCTAAATTGTCCCGTAGTGCCCAGGGATGTGCAGGTTAGGGTGGATTGGCCGTGCTAAATTGTCCCCATAGTGCCCAGGGATGTACAGGTTAGGGTGGATTGGCCGTGCTAAATTGTCCCTTAGTGCCCAGGGATGTACAGGTTAGGGTGGATTGGCCGTGCTAAATTGTCCCCATAGTGCCCAGGGATGTACAGGTTAGGGTGGATTGGCCGTGCTAAATTGTCCCCATAGTGCCCAGGGATGTACAGGTTAGGGTGGATTGGCCGTGCTAAATTGTCCCCGTAGTGCCCAGGGATGTACAGGTTAGGGTGGGATTGGCCGTGCTAAATTGTCCCCGTAGTGCCCAGGGATGTACAGGTTAGGGTGGGATTCGCCGTGCTAAATTATCCCCGTAGTGCCCAGGGATGTGCAGGTTCGGGTGGGATTGGCCGTGATAAATTGTCCCCGTAGTGCCCAGGGATGTACAGGTTAGGGTGGATTGGCCGTGCTAAATTGTCCCGTAGTGCCCAGGGATGTACAGGTTAGGGTGGATTGACCGTGCTAAATTGTCCCCGTAGTGCCCAGGGATGTACAGGTTAGGGTGGATTGGCCGTGCTAAATTGTCCCCGTAGTGCCCAGGGATGTACAGGTTAGGGTGGATTGGCCGTGCTAAATTGTCCCCGTAGTGCCCAGGGATGTACAGGTTAGGGTGGATTGGCCATGCTAAATTGTCCCCATAGTGCCCAGGTATGTGCAGGTTAGGGTGGATTGGCCGTGCTAAATTGTCCCTTAGTGCCCAGGGATGTACAGGTTAGGGTGGATTGCCCGTGCTCAACTGTCCCCGTAGTGCCCAGGGATGTGCAGGTTTGGGTGGATTGGCCGTGCTAAATTGTCCCCGTCGTGCCCAGGGATGTCCAGGTTAGGGTGGATTGGCCGTGCTCAACTGTCCCCGTAGTGCCCAGGGATGTGCAGGTTAGGGTGGGATTGGCCGTGCTAAATTATCCCCGTAGTGCCCAGGGATGTACAGGTTTGGGTGGATTGGCCGTGCTAAATTGTCCCCGTAGTGCCCAGGGATGTGCAGGTTAGGGTGGATTGGCCGTGCTAAATTGTCCCCGTAGTGCCCAGGGATGTACAGGTTAGGGTGGATTGGCCGTGCTAAATTGTCCCCATAGTGCCCAGGGATGTGCAGGTTAGGGTGGATTGGCCGTGCTAAATTGTCCCCATAGTGCCCAGGGATGTGCAGGTTAGGGTGGATTGGCCGTGCTAAATTGTCCCCGTAGTGCCCAGGGATGTGCAGGTTAGGGTGGATTGGCCGTGCTAAATTGTCCCCGTAGTGCCCAGGGATGTGCAGGTTAGGGTGGATTGACCGTGCTAAATTGTCCCCGTAGTGCCCAGGGATGTGCAGGTTAGGGTGGATTGACCGTGCTAAATTGTCCCGTAGTGCTCAGGGATGTACAGGTTAGGGTGGATTGGCCGTGCTAAATTGTCCCCGTAGTGCCCAGGGATGTACAGGTTAGGGTGGATTGGCCGTGCTAAATTGTCCCCGTAGTGCCCAGGGATGTACAGGTTAGGGTGGATTGGCCATGCTAAATTGTCCCCATAGTGCCCAGGTATGTGCAGGTTAGGGTGGATTGGCCGTGCTAAATTGTCCCTTAGTGCCCAGGGATGTACAGGTTAGGGTGGATTGCCCGTGCTCAACTGTCCCCGTAGTGCCCAGGGATGTGCAGGTTAGGGTGGATTGACCGTGCTAAATTGTCCCCGTAGTGCCCAGGGATGTGCAGGTTAGGGTGGATTGACCGTGCTAAATTGTCCCGTAGTGCTCAGGGATGTACAGGTTAGGGTGGATTGACCGTGCTAAATTGTCCCCATAGTGCCCAGGGATGTGCAGGTTAGGGTGGATTGGCCGTGCTAAATTGTCCCCGTAGTGCCCAGGGATGTACAGGTTAGGGTGGATTGACCGTGCTAAATTGTCCCCATAGCGCCCAGGGATGTGCAGGTTAGGGTGAATTGGCCGTGCTAAATTGTCCCCATAGTGCCCAGGGATGTACAGGTTAGGGTGGATTGACCGTGCTAAATTGTCCCATAGTGCCCACGGGTGTACAGGTTAGGGTGGATTGGCCGTGCTAAATTGTCCCATAGTGCCCAGGGGTGTACAGGTTAGGGTGGATTGGCCGTGCTAAATTGTCCCCGTAGTGCCCAGGGATGTACAGGTTAGGGTGGATTGGCCGTGCTCAACTGTCCCCGTAGTGCCCAGGGATGTGCAGGTTAGGGTGGATTGGCCGTGCTAAATTGTCCCCGTAGTGCCCAGGGATGTACAGGTTAGGGTGGATTGGCCGTGCTCAACTGTCCCCGTAGTGCCCAGGGATGTGCAAGTTAGGGTGGGATTGGCCGTGCTAAATTGTCCCCATAGTGCCCAGGTATGTGCAGGTTAGGGTGGATTGGCCGTGCTAAATTGTCCCTTAGTCCCCAGGGATGTACAGGTTAGGGTGGATTGGCCGTGCTCAACTGTCCCCGTAGTGCCCAGGGATGTGCAGGTTAGGGTGGATTGGCCGTGCTAAATTGTCCCCGTAGTGCCCAGGGATGTACAGGTTAGGGTGGATTGGCCGTGCTCAACTGTCCCCGTAGTGCCCAGGGATGTGCAGGTTAGGGTGGGATTGGCCGTGCTAAATTGTCCCCGTAGTGCCCAGGGATGTACAGGTTAGGGTGGATTGGCCGTGCTAAATTGTCCCGTAGTGCCCAGGGATGTGCAGGTTAGGGTGGATTGGCCGTGCTAAATTGTCCCCATAGTGCCCAGGGATGTACAGGTTAGGGTGGATTGGCCGTGCTAAATTGTCCCCGTAGTTCCCAGGGATGTACAGGTTAGGGTGGATTGGCCGTGTTAAATTGTCCCTTAGTGCCCAGGGATGTACAGGTTAGGGTGGATTGGCCGTGCTAAATTGTCCCCATAGTGCCCAGGGATGTACAGGTTAGGGTGGATTGGCCGTGCTAAATTGTCCCCATAGTGCCCAGGGATGTACAGGTTAGGGTGGATTGGCCGTGCTAAATTGTCCCCATAGTGCCCAGGGATGTACAGGTTAGGGTGGATTGGCCGTGCGAAATTGTCCCCGTAGTGCCCAGGGATGTACAGGTTAGGGTGGGATTGGCCGTGCTAAATTATCCCCGTAGTGCCCAGGGATGTACAGGTTAGGGTGGATTGGCCGTGCTAAATTGTCCCCGTAGTGCCCAGGGATGTACAGGTTAGGGTGGATTGGCCGTGTTAAATTGTCCCCATAGTGCCCAGGGATGTGCAGGTTAGGGTGGATTGGCCGTGCTAAATTATCCCCATAGTGCCCAGGGATGTACAGGTTAGGGTGGATTGACCGTGCTAAATTGTCCCCATAGTGCCCAGGGATGTGCAGGTTAGGGTGGATTGGCCGTGCTAAATTGTCCCATAGTGCCCAGGGATGTACAGGTTAGGGTGGATTGACCGTGCTAAATTGTCCCCGTAGTGCCCAGGGATGTGCAGGTTAGGGTGGATTGGCCGTGCTAAATTGTCCCATAGTGCCCAGGGGTGTACAGGTTAGGGTGGATTGGCCGTGCTAAATTGTCCCATAGTGCCCAGGGATGTACAGGTTAGGGTGGATTGACCGTGCTAAATTGTCCCCATAGTGCCCAGGGATGTACAGGTTAGGGTGGATTGACCGTGCTAAATTGTCCCCATAGTGCCCAGGGATGTGCAGGTTAGGGTGGATTGGCCGTGCTAAATTGTCCCATAGTGCCCAGGGGTGTACAGGTTAGGGTGGATTGGCCGTGCTAAATTGTCCCATAGTGCCCAGGGATGTACAGGTTAGGGTGGATTGGCCCTGCTAAATTGTCCCCGTAGTGCACAGGGATGTACAGGTTAGGGTGGATTGGCCGTGCTACATTGTCCCCGTAGTGCCCAGGGATGTACAGGTTAGGGTGGATTGGCCGTGCTAAATTGTCCCCGTAGTGCCCAGGGATGTACAGGTTAGGGTGGATTGGCCGTGCTAAATTGTCCCCGTAGTGCCCAGGGATGTACAGGTTAGGGTGGATTGGTCGTGCTAAATTGTCCCTGTAGTGCCCAGGGATGTACAGGTTAGGGTGGATTGGTCGTGCTAAATTGTCCCCGTAGTGCCAAGGGATGTACAGGTTAGGGTGGATTGGTCGTGCTAAATTGTCCCCGTAGTGCCCAGGGATGTACAGGTTAGGGTGGATTGGCCGTGCTAAATTGTCCCCGTAGTGCCCAGGGATGTACAGGTTAGGGTGGATTGGCCGTGCTAAATTGTCCCCGTAGTGCCCAGGGATGTACAGGTTAGGGTGGATTGGCCATGCTAAATTGTCCCCGTAGTGCCCAGGGATGTACAGGTCAGGGTGGATTGGCCGTGCTATATTGTCCCCGTAGTGCCCAGGGATGTGCAGGTTAGGGTGGATTGGCCATGCTAAATTGTCCCCGTACTGCCCAGGGATGTACAGGTCAGGGTGGATTGGCCGTGCTAAATTGTCCCCGTAGTGCCCAGGGATGTACAGGTCAGGGTGGATTGGCCGTGCTAAATTGTCCCCGTAGTGCCCAGGGATGTACAGGTTAGGGTGGATTGGCCGTGCTAAATTGTCCTATAGTGCTCAGGGATGTACAGGTTAGGGTGGATTGGCTGTGCTAAATTGTCCCTGTAGTGCCCAGGGATGTACAGGTTAGGGTGGATTGGCTGTGCTAAATTGTCCCTGTAGTGCCCAGGGATGTGCAGGTTAGGGTGGATTGGCCGTGCTAAATTGTCCCCGTAGTGCCCAGGGATGTGCAGGTTAGGGTGGATTGGCCGTGCTAAATTGTCCCCGTAGTGCCCAGGGATGTACAGGTTAGGGTGGATTGGCCGTGCTAAATTGTCCCCGTAGTGCCCAGGGATGTACAGGTTAGGGTGGGATTGACCGTGCTAAATTGTCCCCATAGTGCCCAGGGATGTACAGGTTAGGGTGGATTGGCCATGCTAAATTGTCCCGTAGTGCCCAGGGATGTGCAGGTTAGGGTGGATTGGCCGTGCTAAATTGTCTCGTAGTGCCCTGGGATGTGCAGGTTAGGGTGGATTGGCCGTGCTAAATTGTCCCCGTAGTGCCCGGGGATGTGCGGGTTAGGGTGGATTGGCCGTGCTAAATTGTCCCCGTAGTGCCCAGGGATGTACAGTTCAGGGTGGATTGGCCGTGCTAAATTGTCCCGTAGTGCCCAGGGATGTACAGGTTAGGGTGGATTGGCCATGCTAAATTGTCCCGTAGTGCCCAGGGATGTACAGGTTAGGGTGGATTGGCCGTGCTAAATTGTCCCTTAGTGCCCAGGGATGTGCAGGTTAGGGTGTATTGGCCGTGCTAAATTGTCCCCGTAGTGCCCAGGGATGTGTAGGTTAGGGTGGATTGGCCGTGCTAAATTGTCCCATAGTGCCCAGGGATGGTGCAGGTTAGGGTGGATTGACCGTGCTAAATTGTCCCATAGTGCCCAGGGATGTGTAGGTTAGGGTGGATTGGCCGTGCTAAATTGTCCCCGTAGTGCCCAGGGATGTGTAGGTTAGGGTGGATTGGCCGTGCTAAATTGTCCCATAGTGCCCAGGGATGGTGCAGGTTAGGGTGGATTGGCCGTGCTAAATTGTCCCCGTAGTGCCCAGGGATGTGCAGGTTAGGGTGGGATTGGCCGTGCTAAATTGTCCCCATAGTGCCCAGGGATGTACAGGTTAGGGTGGATTGGCCGTGCTAAATTGTCCCCGTAGTGCCCAGGGATGTACAGGTTAGGGTGGATTGGCCGTGCTCAACTGTCCCCGTAGTGCCCAGGGATGTGCAGGTTAGGGTGGATTGGCCGTGCTAAATTGTCCCCGTAGTGCCCAGGGATGTACAGGTTAGGGTGGATTGGCCGTGCTCAACTGTCCCCGTAGTGCCCAGGGATGTACAGGTTAGGGTGGGATTGGCCGTGCTAAATTGTCCCCATAGTGCCCAGGTATGTGCAGGTTAGGGTGGATTGGCCGTGCTAAATTGTCCCTTAGTGCCCAGGGATGTACAGGTTAGGGTGGATTGGCCGTGCTCAACTGTCCCCGTAGTGCCCAGGGATGTGCAGGTTAGGGTGGATTGGCCGTGCTAAATTGTCCCCGTAGTGCCCAGGGATGTACAGGTTAGGGTGGATTGGCCGTGCTCAACTGTCCCCGTAGTGCCCAGGGATGTGCAGGTTAGGGTGGATTGGCCGTGCTAAATTGTCCCCGTAGTGCCCAGGGATGTACAGGTTAGGGTGGATTGGCCGTGCTCAACTGTCCCCGTAGTGCCCAGGGATGTGCAAGTTAGGGTGGGATTGGCCGTGCTAAATTGTCCCCATAGTGCCCAGGTATGTGCAGGTTAGGGTGGATTGGCCGTGCTAAATTGTCCCTTAGTCCCCAGGGATGTACAGGTTAGGGTGGATTGGCCGTGCTCAACTGTCCCCGTAGTGCCCAGGGATGTGCAGGTTAGGGTGGATTGGCCGTGCTAAATTGTCCCCGTAGTGCCCAGGGATGTACAGGTTAGGGTGGATTGGCCGTGCTCAACTGTCCCCGTAGTGCCCAGGGATGTGCAGGTTAGGGTGGGATTGGCCGTGCTAAATTGTCCCCGTAGTGCCCAGGGATGTACAGGTTAGGGTGGATTGGCCGTGCTAAATTGTCCCGTAGTGCCCAGGGATGTGCAGGTTAGGGTGGATTGGCCGTGCTAAATTGTCCCCATAGTGCCCAGGGATGTACAGGTTAGGGTGGATTGGCCGTGCTAAATTGTCCCCGTAGTTCCCAGGGATGTACAGGTTAGGGTGGATTGGCCGTGTTAAATTGTCCCTTAGTGCCCAGGGATGTACAGGTTAGGGTGGATTGGCCGTGCTAAATTGTCCCCATAGTGCCCAGGGATGTACAGGTTAGGGTGGATTGGCCGTGCTAAATTGTCCCCATAGTGCCCAGGGATGTACAGGTTAGGGTGGATTGGCCGTGCTAAATTGTCCCCATAGTGCCCAGGGATGTACAGGTTAGGGTGGATTGGCCGTGCTAAATTGTCCCCGTAGTGCCCAGGGATGTACAGGTTAGGGTGGGATTGGCCGTGCTAAATTATCCCCGTAGTGCCCAGGGATGTACAGGTTAGGGTGGATTGGCCGTGCTAAATTGTCCCCGTAGTGCCCAGGGATGTACAGGTTAGGGTGGATTGGCCGTGTTAAATTGTCCCCATAGTGCCCAGGGATGTGCAGGTTAGGGTGGATTGGCCGTGCTAAATTATCCCCATAGTGCCCAGGGATGTACAGGTTAGGGTGGATTGACCGTGTTAAATTGTCCCCATAGTGCCCAGGGATGTGCAGGTTAGGGTGGATTGGCCGTGCTAAATTGTCCCATAGTGCCCAGGGGTGTACAGGTTAGGGTGGATTGGCCGTGCTAAATTGTCCCATAGTGCCCAGGGGTGTACAGGTTAGGGTGGATTGGCCGTGCTAAATTGTCTCATAGTGCCCAGGGGTGTACAGGTTAGGGTGGATTGGCCGTGCTAAATTGTCCCATAGTGCCCAGGGATGTACAGGTTAGGGTGGATTGACCGTGCTAAATTGTCCCCATAGTGCCCAGGGATGTACAGGTTAGGGTGGATTGACCGTGCTAAATTGTCCCCATAGTGCCCAGGGATGTGCAGGTTAGGGTGGATTGGCCGTGCTAAATTGTCCCATAGTGCCCAGGGGTGTACAGGTTAGGGTGGATTGGCCGTGCTAAATTGTCCCATAGTGCCCAGGGGTGTACAGGTTAGGGTGGATTGGCCGTGCTAAATTGTCCCATAGTGCTCAGGGATGTACAGGTAAGGGTGGATTGGCCGTGCTAAATTGTCCCATAGTGCCCAGGGATGTACAGGTTAGGGTGGATTGGCCGTGCTAAATTGTCCCCGTAGTGCCCAGGGATGTGCAGGTTAGGGTGGATTGGCCGTGCTAAATTGTCCCATAGTGCCCAGGGATGTACAGGTTAGGGTGGATTGGCCGTGCTAAATTGTCCCCGTAGTGCACAGGGATGTACAGGTTAGGGTGGATTGGCCGTGCTAAATTGTCCCCGTAGTGCCCAGGGATGTACAGGTTAGGGTGGATTGGCCGTGCTAAATTGTCCCCGTAGTGCCCAGGGATGTACAGGTTAGGGTGGATTGGCCGTGCTAAATTGTCCCCGTAGTGCCCAGGGATGTACAGGTTAGGGTGGATTGGTCGTGCTAAATTGTCCCTGTAGTGCCCAGGGATGTACAGGTTAGGGTGGATTGGTCGTGCTAAATTGTCCCCGTAGTGCCAAGGGATGTACAGGTTAGGGTGGATTGGTCGTGCTAAATTGTCCCCGTAGTGCCCAGGGATGTACAGGTTAGGGTGGATTGGCCGTGCTAAATTGTCCCCGTAGTGCCCAGGGATGTACAGGTTAGGGTGGATTGGCCGTGCTAAATTGTCCCCGTAGTGCCCAGGGATGTACAGGTTAGGGTGGATTGGCCGTGCTAAATTGTCCCCATAGTGCCCAGGGATGTGCAGGTTAGGGTGGATTGGCCGTGCTAAATTGCCCCCATAGTGCCCAGGGGTGTGCAGGTTAGGGTGGACTGGCCCGTGCGAAATTGTCCCCATAGTGCCCAGGGATGTGTAGGTTAGGGTGGATTGGCCATGCTAAATTGTCCCCGTAGTGCCCAGGGATGTACAGGTCAGGGTGGATTGGCCGTGCTAAATTGTCCCCGTAGTGCCCAGGGATGTACAGGTTAGGGTGGATTGGCCGTGCTAAATTGTCCTGTAGTGCTCAGGGATGTACAGGTTAGGGTGGATTGGCTGTGCTAAATTGTCCCTGTAGTGCCCAGGGATGTACAGGTTAGGGTGGATTGGCTGTGCTAAATTGTCCCTGTAGTGCCCAGGGATGTGCAGGTTACGGTGGATTGGCCGTGCTAAATTGTCCCCGTAGTGCCCAGGGATGTGCAGGTTAGGGTGGATTGGCCGTGCTAAATTGTCCCCGTAGTGCCCAGGGATGTACAGGTTAGGGTGGATTGGCCGTGCTAAATTGTCCCCGTAGTGCCCAGGGATGTACAGGTTAGGGTGGGATTGACCGTGCTAAATTGTCCCCATAGTGCCCAGGGATGTACAGGTTAGGGTGGATTGGCCATGCTAAATTGTCCCGTAGTGCCCAGGGATGTGCAGGTTAGGGTGGATTGGCCGTGCTAAATTGTCTCGTAGTGCCCTGGGATGTGCAGGTTAGGGTGGATTGGCCGTGCTAAATTGTCCCCGTAGTGCCCGGGGATATGCGGGTTAGGGTGGATTGGCCGTGCTAAATTGTCCCCGTAGTGCCCAGGGATGTACAGTTCAGGGTGGATTGGCCGTGCTAAATTGTCCCGTAGTGCCCAGGGATGTACAGGTAAGGGTGGATTGGCCATGCTAAATTGTCCCGTAGTGCCCAGGGATGTACAGGTTAGGGTGGATTGGCCGTGCTAAATTGTCCCTTAGTGCCCAGGGATGTGCAGGTTAGGGTGTATTGGCCGTGCTAAATCGTCCCCGTAGTGCCCAGGGATGTGTAGGTTAGGGTGGATTGGCCGTGCTAAATTGTCCCATAGTGCCCAGGGATGGTGCAGGTTAGGGTGGATTGACCGTGCTAAATTGTCCCATAGTGCCCAGGGATGTGTAGGTTAGGGTGGATTGGCCGTGCTAAATTGTCCCCGTAGTGCCCAGGGATGTGTAGGTTAGGGTGGATTGGCCGTGCTAAATTGTCCCATAGTGCCCAGGGATGGTGCAGGTTAGGGTGGATTGGCCGTGCTAAATTGTCCCCGTAGTGCCCAGGGATGTGCAGGTTAGGGTGGGATTGGCCGTGCTAAATTGTCCCCATAGTGCCCAGGGATGTACAGGTTAGGGTGGATTGGCCGTGCTAAATTGTCCCCGTAGTGCCCAGGGATGTACAGGTTAGGGTGGATTGGCCGTGCTCAACTGTCCCCGTAGTGCCCAGGGATGTGCAGGTTAGGGTGGATTGGCCGTGCTAAATTGTCCCCGTAGTGCCCAGGGATGTACAGGTTAGGGTGGATTGGCCGTGCTCAACTGTCCCCGTAGTGCCCAGGGATGTACAGGTTAGGGTGGGATTGGCCGTGCTAAATTGTCCCCATAGTGCCCAGGTATGTGCAGGTTAGGGTGGATTGGCCGTGCTAAATTGTCCCTTAGTGCCCAGGGATGTACAGGTTAGGGTGGATTGGCCGTGCTCAACTGTCCCCGTAGTGCCCAGGGATGTGCAGGTTAGGGTGGATTGGCCGTGCTAAATTGTCCCCGTAGTGCCCAGGGATGTACAGGTTAGCGTCGATTGGCCGTGCTCAACTGTCCCCGTAGTGCCCAGGGATGTGCAGGTTAGGGTGGGATTGGCCGTGCTAAATTATCCCCGTAGTGCCCAGGGATGTACAGGTTTGGGTGGATTGGCCGTGCTAAATTGTCCCCGTAGTGCCCAGGGATGTACAGGTTAGGGTGGATTGGCCGTGCTAAATTGTCCCCATAGTGCCTAGGGATGTGCAGGTTAGGGTGGATTGGCCGTGCTAAATTGTCCCCATAGTGCCCAGGGATGTGCAGGTTAGGGTGGATTGGCCGTGCTAAATTGTCCCCGTAGTGCCCAGGGATGTGCAGGTTAGGGTGGATTGGCCGTGCTAAATTGTGCCCGTAGTGCCCAGGGATGTGCAGGTTAGGGTGGATTGACCGTGCTAAATTGTCCCCGTAGTGCCCAGGGATGTGCAGGTTAGGGTGGATTGACCGTGCTAAATTGTCCCGTAGTGCTCAGGGATGTACAGGTTAGGGTGGATTGACCGTGCTAAATTGCCCCCATAGTGCCCAGGGATGTGCAGGTTAGGGTGGATTGGCCGTGCTAAATTGTCCCCGTAGTGCCCAGGGATGTACAGGTTAGGGTGGATTGACCGTGCTAAATTGTCCCCGTAGTGCCCAGGGATGTGCAGGTTAGGGTGGATTGGCCGTGCTAAATTGTCCCATAGTGCCCAGGGGTGTACAGGTTAGGGTGGATTGGCCGTGCTAAATTGTCCCCGTAGTGCCCAGTGATGTACAGGTTAGGGTGGATTGGTCGTGCTAAATTGTCCCCGTAGTGCCAAGGGATGTACAGGTTAGGGTGGATTGGTCGTGCTAAATTGTCCCCGTAGTGCCCAGGGATGTACAGGTTAGGGTGGGATTGGCCGTGCTAAATTGTCCCCGTAGTGCCCAGGGATGTACAGGTTAGGGTGCATTGGTCGTGCTAAATTGTCCCCGTAGTGCCAAGGGATGTACAGGTTAGGGTGGATTGGTCGTGCTAAATTGTCCCCGTAGTGCCCAGGGATGTACAGGTTAGGGTGGATTGGCCGTGCTAAATTGTCCCCGTAGTGCCCAGGGATGTACAGGTTAGGGTGGATTGGCCGTGCTAAATTGTCCCCGTAGTGCCCAGGGATTTACAGGTTAGGGTGGATTGGCCGTGCTAAATTGTCCCCATAGTGCCCAGGGATGTGCAGGTTAGGGTGGATTGGCCGTGCTAAATTGTCCCCATAGTGCCCAGGGATGTGCAGGTTAGGGTGGACTGGCCCGTGCGAAATTGTCCCCATAGTGCCCAGGGATGTGTAGGTTAGGGTGGATTGGCCGTGCTAAATTGTCCCCGTAGTGCCCAGGGATGTACAGGTCAGGGTGGATTGGCCGTGCTAAATTGTCCCCGTAGTGCCCAGGGATGTACAGGTTAGGGTGGATTGGCCGTGCTAAATTGTCCCATAGTGCTCAGGGATGTACAGGTTAGGGTGGATTGGCTGTGCTAAATTGTCCCTGTAGTGCCCAGGGATGTACAGGTTAGGGTGGATTGGCTGTGCTAAATTGTCCCTGTAGTGCCCAGGGATGTGCAGGTTAGGGTGGATTGGCCGTGCTAAATTGTCCCCGTAGTGCCCAGGGATGTGCGTGTTAGGGTGGATTGGCCGTGCTAAATTGTCCCCGTAGTGCCCAGGGATGTACAGGTTAGGGTGGATTGGCCGTGCTAAATTGTCCCCGTAGTGCCCAGGGATGTACAGGTTAGGGTGGGATTGACCGTGCTAAATTGTCCCCATAGTGCCCAGGGATGTACAGGTTAGGGTGGATTGGCCGTGCTAAATTGTCTCGTAGTGCCCTGGGATGTGCAGATTAGGGTGGATTGGCCGTGCTAAATTGTCCCCGTAGTGCCCGGGGATGTGCGGGTTAGGGTGGATTGGCCGTGCTAAATTGTCCCCGTAGTGCCCAGGGATGTACAGTTCAGGGTGGATTGGCCGTGCTAAATTGTCCCGTAGTGCCCAGGGATGTACAGGTTAGGGTGGATTGGCCATGCTAAATTGTCCCGTAGTGCCCAGGGATGTACAGGTTAGGGTGGATTGGCCGTGCTAAATTGTCCCCGTAGTGCCCAGGGATGTGTAGGTTAGGGTGGATTGGCCGTGCTAAATTGTCCCATAGTGCCCAGGGATGGTGCAGGTTAGGGTGGATTGACCGTGCTAAATTGTCCCATAGTGCCCAGGGATGTGTAGGTTAGGGTGGATTGGCCGTGCTAAATTGTCACCGTAGTGCCCAGGGATGTGGAGGTTAGGGTGGATTGGCCGTGCTAAATTGTCCCATAGTGCCCAGGGATGGTGCAGGTTAGGGTGGATTGGCCGTGCTAAATTGTCCCCGTAGTGCCCAGGGATGTGCAGGTTAGGGTGGGATTGGCCGTGCTAAATTGTCCCCATAGTGCCCAGGGATGTACAGGTTAGGGTGGATTGGCCGTGCTAAATTGTCCCCGTAGTGCCCAGGGATGTACAGGTTAGGGTGGATTGGCCGTGCTCAACTGTCCCCGTAGTGCCCAGGGATGTGCAGGTTAGGGTGGATTGGCCGTGCTAACTTGTCCCCATAGTGCCCAGGGATGTACAGGTTAGGGTGGATTGGCCGTGCTCAACTGTCCCCGTAGTGCCCAGGGATGTACAGGTTAGGGTGGATTGGCCGTGCTAAATTGTCCCCGTAGTGCCCAGGGATGTACAGGTTAGGGTGGATTGGCCGTGCTAAATTGTCCCCGTAGTGCCCAGGGATGTACAGGTTAGGGTGGATTGGCCGTGCTAAATTGTCCCTGTAGTGCCCAGGGATGTTCAGGTTAGGGTGGATTGGTCGTGCTAAATTGTCCCCATAGTGCCCAGGGATGTGCAGGTTAGGGTGGACTGGCCCGTGCTAAATTGTCCCCATAGTGCCCAGGGATGTGTAGGTTAGGGTGGATTGGCCGTGCTAAATTGTCCCCGTAGTGCCCAGGGATGTACAGGTTAGGGTGGATTGACCGTGCTAAATTGTCCCCCGTAGTGCCCAGGGATGTACAGGTTAGGGTGGATTGGCCGTGCTAAATTGTCCCTGTAGTGCCCAGGGATGTACAGGTTAGGGTGGATTGGCTGTGCTAAATTGTCCCCGTAGTGCCCAGGGATGTGCAGGTTAGGGTGGATTGGCCGTGCTAAATTGTCCCCGTAGTGCCCAGGGATGTACAGGTTAGGGTGGATTGGTCGTGCTAAATTGTCCCCATAGTGCCCAGGGATGTGCAGGTTAGGGTGGACTGGCCCGTGCTAAATTGTCCCCATAGTGCCCAGGGATGTGTAGGTTAGGGTGGATTGGCCGTGCTAAATTGTCCCCGTAGTGCCCAGGGATGTACAGGTCAGGGTGGATTGGCCGTGCTAAATTGTCCCCGTAGTGCCCAGGGATGTACAGGTTAGGGTGGATTGGCCGTGCTAAATTGTCCCATAGTGCTCAGGGATGTACAGGTTAGGGTGGATTGGCTGTGCTAAATTGTCCCTGTAGTGCCCAGGGATGTACAGGTTAGGGTGGATTGGCTGTGCTAAATTGTCCCCGTAGTGCCCAGGGATGTGCAGGTTAGGGTGGATTGGCCGTGCTAAATTGTCCCCGTAGTGCCCAGGGATGTACAGGTTAGGGTGGATTGGCCATGCTAAATTGTCCCCGTAGTGCCCAGGGATGTACAGGTTAGGGTGGGATTGACCGTGCTAAATTGTCCCCATAGTGCCCAGGGATGTACAGGTTAGGGTGGATTGGCCATGCTAAATTGTCCCGTAGTGCCCAGGGATGTGCAGGTTAGGGTGGATTGGCCGTGCTAAATTGTCTCGTAGTGCCCTGGGATGTGCAGGTTAGGGTGGATTGGCCGTGCTAAATTGTCCCCGTAGTGCCCGGGGATGTGCGGGTTAGGGTGGATTGGCCGTGCTAAATTGTCCCCGTAGTGCCCAGGGATGTACAGGTTAGGGTGGATTGGCCGTGCTAAATTGTCCCGTAGTGCCCAGGGATGTACAGGTTAGGGTGGATTGGCCATGCTAAATTGTCCCGTAGTGCCCAGGGATGTACAGGTTAGGGTGGATTGGCCGTGCTAAATTGTCCCGTAGTGCCCAGGGATGTACAGGTTAGGGTGGATTGGCCGTGCTAAATTGTCCCATAGTGCCCAGGGATGTACAAGTTAGGGTGGATTGGCCGTGCTAAATTGTCCTGTAGTGCCCAGGGATGTACAGGTTAGGGTGGATTGGCCGTGCTAAATTGTCCCCATAGTGCCCAGGGATGTACAGGTTAGGGTGGATTGGCCGTGCTAAATTGTCCTGTAGTGCCCAGGGATGTACAGGTTAGGGTGGGATTGGCCGTGCTAAATTGTCCTGTAGTGCCCAGGGATGTACAGGTTAGGGTGGATTGGCCGTGCTAAATTGTCCCCGTAGTGCCCAGGGATGTACAGGTTAGGGTGGATTAGCCGTGCTAAATTGTCCCATAGTGCCCAGGGATGTGCGGGTTAGGGTGGATTGGCTGTGCTAAATTGTCCCCGTAGTGCCCAGGGATGTGCAGGTTAGGGTGGATTCGCCGTTCTAAATTGTCCCCGTAGTGCCCAGGGATGTGCAGGTTAGGGTGGGATTGGCCGTGCTAAATTGTCCTGTAGTGCCCAGGGATGTACAGGTTAGGGTGGATTGGCCGTGCTAAATTGTCCCTGTAGTACCCAGGGATGTACAGGTTAGGGTGGATTGGCCGTGCTGAATTGTCCCCGTAGTGCCCAGGGATGTGCGGGTTAGGGTGGATTGGCTGTGCTAAATTGTCCCCGTAGTGCCCAGCGATGTACGGGTTAGGGTGGATTGGCCGTGCTAAATTGTCCCGTAGTGCCCAGGGATGTACAGGGTAGGGTGGATTTGCCGTGCTAAATTGTCCCCGTAGTGCCCAGGGATGTGTAGGTTAGGGTGGATTGACCGTGCTAAATTGTCCCATAGTGCCCAGGGATGTACAGGTTAGGGTGGATTGGCCGTGCTAAATTGTCCCCGTAGTGCCCAGGGATGTACGGGTTAGGGTGGATTGGCCGTGCTAAATTGTCCCCATCGTGCCCAGGGATGTACAGGTTAGGGTGGATTGGCCGTGCTAAATTGTCCCTGTAGTGCCCAGGGATGTACTGGTTAGGGTGGATTGGCCGTGCTAAATTGTCCCTGTAGTGCCCAGGGATGTACAGGTTAGGGTGGATTGGCCGTGCTAAATTGTCCCTGTAGTGCCCAGGGATGTACAGGTTAGGGTGGATTGGCCGTGCTAAATTGTCCCTGTAGTGCCCAGGGATGTACAGGTTAGGGTGGATTGGCCGTGCTAAATTGTCCCTGTAGTGCCCAGGCATGTACAGGTTAGGGTGGATTGGCCATGCTAAATTGTCCCATAGTGCCCAGGGATGTACAGGTTAGGGTGGATTGGCCATGCTAAATTGTCCCTGTAGTGCCCAGGGATGTGCAGGTTAGGGTGGATTGGCCGTGCTAAATTGTCCCCGTAGTGCCCAGGGATGTGCAGGTTAGGGTGGATTGGCCGTGCTAAATTGTCTCGTAGTGCCCAGGGATGTACAGGTTAGGGTGGATTGGCCGTGCTAAATTGTCCCCGTAGTGCCAAGGGATGTACAGGTTAGGGTGGATTGGCCGTGCTGAATTGTCCCCGTAGTGCCCAGGGATGTGCAGGTTAGGGTGGATTGGCCGTGCTAAATTGTCCCCGTAGTGCCCAGGGATGTGCAGGTTAGGGTGGATTGGCCGTGCTAAATTGTCCCCGTAGTGCCCAGGGATGTGTAGGTTAGGGTGGATTGACCGTGCTAAATTGTCCCATAGTGCCCAGGGATGTACAGGTTAGGGTGGATTGGCCGTGCTAAATTGTCCCCATCGTGCCCAGGGATGTACAGGTTAGGGTGGATTGGCCGTGCTAAATTGTCCCTGTAGTGCCCAGGGATGTGCTGGTTAGGGTGGATTGGCCGTGCTAAATTGTCCCTGTAGTGCCCAGGGATGTACAGGTTAGGGTGGATTGGCCGTGCTAAATTGTCCCTGTAGTGCCCGGGGATGTACAGGTTAGGGTGGATTGGCCGTGCTAAATTGTCCCTGTAGTGCCCAGGGATGTACAGGTTAGGGTGGATTGGCCGTGCTAAATTGTCCCATAGTGCCCAGGGATGTACAGGTTAGGGTGGATTGGCCGTGCTAAATTGTCCCCGTAGTGCCCAGGGATGTGCAGGTTAGGGTGGATTGGCCGTGCTAAATTGTCCCCGTAGTGCCCAGGGATGTACAGGTTAGGGTGGATTGGCCGTGCTAAATTGTCCCCGTAGTGCCAAGGGATGTACAGGTTAGGGTGGATTGGCCGTGCTAAATTGTCCCCATAGTGCCCAGGGATGTACAGGTTAGGGTGGATTGGCCGTGCTAAATTGTCCCCGTAGTGCCCAGGGATGTACAGGTTAGGGTGGGATTGACCGTGCTAAATTGTCCCCATAGTGCCCAGGGATGTACAGGTTAGGGTGGATTGGCCCGTGCTAAATTGTCCCCGTAGTGCCCAGGGATGTACAGGTTAGGGTGGATTGGCCGTGCTAAATTGTCCCCGTAGTGCCCAGGGATGTGCAGGTTCGGGTGGATTGACCATGCTAAATTGTCCCGTCGTGCCCAGGGATGTGCAGGTTAGCGTGGATTGGCCGTGCTAAATTGTCCCCGTAGTTCCCGGGGATGTGCGGGTTAGGGTGGATTGGCCGTGCTAAATTGTCTCGTAGTGCCCAGGGATGTACAGGTTAGGGTGGATTGGCCGTGCTAAATTGTCCCCGTAGTGCCCAGGGATGTACAGGTTAGGGTGGACTGGCCGTGCTAAATTGTCCCATTGTGCCCAGGGATGTGCGGGTTAGGGTGGATTGGCCGTGCTAAATTGTCCCATAGTGCCCAGGGATGTACAGGTTAGGGTGGATTGGCCGTGCTAAATTGTCCCCGTAGTGCCCAGGGATGTACAGGTTCGGGTGGATTGGCCGTGCTAAATTGTCCCATAGTGCCCAGGGATGTGCGGGTTAGGGTGGATTGGCTGTGCTAAATTGTCCCCGTAGTGCCCAGGGATGTACAGGTTAGGGTGGGATTGGCCGTGCTAAATTGTCCTGTAGTGCCCAGGGATGTACAGGTTAGGGTGGATTGGCCGTGCTAAATTGTCCCTGTAGTACCCAGGGATGTACAGGTTAGGGTGGATTGGCCATGCTAAATTGTCCCCGTAGTGCCCAGGGATGTACAGGTTAGGGTGGATTGGCCGTGCTAAATTGTCCCCGTAGTGCCCAGGGATGTGCGGGTTAGGGTGGATTGGCTGTGCTAAATTGTCCCCGTAGTGCCCAGGGATGTACGGGTTAGGGTGGATTGGCCGTGCTAAATTGTCCCGTAGTGCCCAGGGACGTACAGGGTAGGGTGGATTGGCCGTGCTAAATTGTCCCGTAGTGCCCAGGGATGTACAGGTTAGGGTGGATTGGCCGTGCTAAATTGTCCCCGTAGTGCCCAGGCATGTGTAAGTTCGGGTGGATTGACCGTGCTAAATTGTCCCATAGTGCCCAGGGATGTACAGGTTAGGGTGGATTGGCCGTGCTAAATTGTCCCCGTAGTGCCCAGGGATGTGCAGGTTCGGGTGGATTGGCCGTGCTAAATTGTCCCCGTAGTGCCCAGGGATGTGCAGGTTAGGGTGGATTGGCCGTGCTAAATTGTCCCTGTAGTGCCCAGGGATGTACAGGTTCGGGTGGATTGGCCGTGCTAAATTGTCCCATAGTGCCCAGGGATGTGCAGGTTAGGGTGGATTGGCCGTGCTAAATTGTCCCTGTAGTGCCCAGGGATGTACAGGTTCGGGTGGATTGGCCGTGCTAAATTGTCCTGTAGTGCCCAGGGATGTGCGGGTTAGGGTGGATTGGCCGTGCTAAATTGTCCCCGTAGTGCCCAGGGATGTACGGGTTATGGTGGATTGGCCGTGCTAAATTGTCCCGTAGTGCCCAGGGATGTACAGGGTAGGGTGGATTCGCCGTGCTAAATTGTCCCCGTAGTGCCCAGTGATGTGTAGGTTAGGGTGGATTGGCCGTGCTAAATTGTCCCCGTAGTGCCCAGGGATGTACAGGTTAGGGTGGATTGGCCGTGCTAAATTGTCTCGTAGTGCCCAGGGATGTGCAGGTTAGGGTGGATTGGCCGTGCTAAATTATCCCCGTAGTGCCCAGGGATGTACAGGTTAGGGTGGATTGGCCGTGCTAAATTGTCCCGTAGTGCCCAGGGATGTACAGGTTAGGGTGGATTGGCCGTGCTAAATTGTCCCGTAGTGCCCAGGGATGTACAGGTTAGGGTGGATTGGCCGTGCTAAATTGTCTCGTTGTGCCCAGGGATGTGCAGGTTAGGGTGGATTGGCCGTGCTAAATTGTCCCGTAGTGCCCAGGGATGTACAGGTTAGGCTGGAATGGCCGTGCTAAATTGTCCCCGTAGTGCCCAGGGATGTGCAGGTTAGGGTGGATTGTCCGTGCTAAATTGTCCCCGTAGTGCCCAGGGGTGTGCGGGTTAGCTGGGTGGCATACGCCTCGGAAGGTCAGTTGGAGTTGTTGGGCTGAAGGGCGTGTTTTCACACTATAGGGTGTCTATCATTTAACCCCAACTCCCCTCCTTTGCCAAACCCTTCCCCAAACCTCACCTCTTTGATCCAAACCCCTCCCCAGTTCCCAAACCTCACCGTGTCCCCTAACCTGTCCCCATCCCCCAAATCCCACCCACCTTCCCAAACCCCTCCCCATCCCCAAACTGCACGCCATTCCCCCAAACTCCCATCCCCTTCCCAAACCCCTCCTTGTTCCCTCACTCCACTCCTGTTCCCCAACTCCCAGCCTTTCTCACCAAACCCTTCCCTGTATCCCAAACCCCTCCCTGTCCCTAAACACCGCCCTTCACCCACACCCTTAACCCCAATGCTGCCTTTCCACCCCATCTCTTCAAACCCCACACCCCATCTCCAGAATGCCCCCAGATCCCTCTGTGTGGTCTCAGAGTTTCAGTGACAGTGTGTTGCTGGGTGCATAGCCTCTGAAGACCGGTAGACTCATATCAATTGGCTAATCCTGTTTGACGGGTCGGGGTGGTGCAGTGTGGGGGCACACGCTGGATCATCTGCAGTGACAGATGCCATGCCAAGGAAGTACACCCGACCCGACCATGAACCTCAATCATTTTTTCAAGGCCCTGAGCAATCGTGGGTCCAACTGGAGCGCAAACAGATCCTCGGCAGTTAACTGTCACACGTCGCCAACCAGTGACTCCTCACTCGAGCTCAAACAGAACCTCGGCAGTTAACTGTGACTCGTCGCACACTGGTGCCTTCTCACCCAAACTCGAGCAGAACCTCGGCAGTTAACTGTCACACGTCGCCGACCGGTGTCTTCCACACGGGTTCGGCCCATCCCCATCAGCTGAAGGGTGTCCAATGCTCGGGTGGCCAACCCTGCGGCTACGGGAGAGACCCGGAGGAGAGGGTGGCGCTCGCTGGGCGCCAAGAGGCTATGGCAAGTCCCATCAAAACGTGAGAAAGGAACAGCCAGCGACAACTCGCGCCTGTGCCATTAGCAGAGCTGACCACTCGATAAAAATACAGGCACCGAGGAGGCAGGACGTTCGTGCAGACTGAGTGCTATTCCCGGGCGGAGGACGGAGAGTGACCGTGACTCGTGGCCCCTCCAGGGCCGAGGCAATGGGCTCGTAGCGTGACTGCTGGGCTGGTTAATCCAGAGACCCCGAGAATATTCCGGGTTCGAATCCCACCGGCAACGTTTTAAAAATCAGGAATTCAAAGTTTAATGATGACCGGTGTTGGGAAAACCCCATCCGGTTCACTCACGTGCTCGCGGGAAGGTCGTCTCGCGGCTGTATCGGTCAGGCCGCTTTGGGAATACTGCGTTCGATTCTGGTCTCCCCGCTCCAGGGAAGGGTGTTGGGAAAGGGTTCAGGAAAGGGTTGGAGCTACAGGGAGAGGCTGAACAGGCTGGGG